>NC_092725.1:25755377-25896377 GCF_047496885.1 Scyliorhinus torazame | reverse complement strand
CACCCAGGTTACCGGGCTGGCGGTGCGAGGGTGGCACTGCCAGGGTCCGGTGCCAGGGAGCCTTGCAAGGCAGGTGGAGGGGGTGGGGGGGGGGGGGTGGTGGGGGGTGGGAGGTGAGGGAGGGTTCCCCGCGGGTCTACCCGAGGTTGAGGGGGGGGGGTGTCACAAAACGTGTTGAGGGGAGCGATTGGGAATGCCAGACTAAATGGTGTTCCGATCTGCGAGGCCCTTTCTCGCCAGCAGGAAACCCTTCCAAGTGTGACCTCGGGGGAGGGAATCTCCCCGAGGTGAAAGAAACGACCGGAACCTGCCGCTGAATAGTGCTGCAGCTGGTGTGTTGGGTGTTCTGGATCCGTGGAACACATACAGGTCACCAACACTTGAAATGGTGCAACACTATTTTATTGAATCATTAACTGTTTAACATACTCTGACTGTGGGTTAACACGATACCAGCTTTAACTAAAGACCTTTGCCTTGTCCTAACCAGTCGAGGCACTCAGCACATGGTGAATGTCTGTGTTGCAGGCTGTGAGCTCTGTCCTCCTAGCTAGCTGCTACCCGACTGGGCGGGAACTCTGATGCCCCCTGTCTTTATAGTGAGTGTGCGCTCACTGGTGATTGGCTGCAGTGTTGTGTGTGTTGATTGGTCCCACTGTGTGTCCATCAGTGTGTGTCTGCACCATGATATACTGGTGTATATTATGACATCCCCCCTTTTATAAAAAATGTACCTGCGTGGCAATAAATAGTGTATGGTGAATGTTCCTGACTACGTGTGTGCGAAATATTTACAGGACTATGTACATGAGAACTAAGCTATTTACATGGGAAGGTGCCTGGTGCAGAGAAGCAGTATGCAACAAGAGTAACGAGATCAACACTATATACAAACCAGGGAAACGATCAAACGGAAGAACAGAACAAATCAGAAAGTCTATAAGTCCGCAAAGTTCACAAATTAAGTCTCTGAGGTGGGCGACAAATTCTGGTTGACCGCCTCAAGGGTGGGGCGAGAGCCGCCGGTTCAGGAGCGGGCTGGACTGCGTCAGAGTCAGGGGGAGGCAGAGTGACAGGGAGCTCTGCATAGTCCGTGGCAGGGTCAGCAGGAGAGCGAGGTGACACTGGAGGGTCACGTAGCGAGCGTGGAACGAGACGAAGGGCGCGTCGATTGCGGCACAGAATAGAGCCATCCGGTAGCCGAACCAGGAACGAGCGGGGGGCCACCTGCCGAAGGACAACAGCGGTCGCAGACCAGCCCCCACCCGGAAGATGGACACGGACGTTGTCATCTGGAGCCAGAGCAGGGAGATCAGCTGCACGGGAGTCATGAGCCGCCTTGTGCTGTGCACGAGACAGCTGCATCCGGCGAAGGACCGGAACGTGGTCGAGGTCTGGGACATGGATGGACGGCACCGTCATCCTCTGGGTACGACCCATGAGTAACTGGGCTGGCGACAGGCCAATGGACAGTGGGGCGGAGCGATAGGCCAGCAGGGCGAGGTAGAAATCGGACCCAGCATCGGCAGCCTTGCAGAGGAGCCGTTTGAGGATATGTACTCCCTTCTCCGCTTTGCCGTTGGATTGGGGGTACAGGGGACCGGACGTCACATGGGCAAAATTGTACCACCTGGCAAAGTTGGACCATCCCTGGCTGGCGAAGCAGGGGCCATTGTCCGACATAACCGTGAGCGGGATGCCGTGTCGAGCAAAGGTGTCCTTACAGGCACGGATGATTGCAGACGAGGTGATGTCGTGCAACCGTATCACCTCCGGGTAATTCAAAAAGTAGTCCACGATCAGGACATAGTCCCTGCCCAGCGCGTGGAACAGGTCGATGCCCACCTTGGTCCATGGTGATGTGACCAACTCATGGGGCTGCAGGGTCTCACGTGGTTGGGACGGCTGGAAGCGCTGACAAGTGGGGCAGTTGAGCACTGTGTTGGCGATGTCCTCATTAATGCCGGGGCCAGTACACTGCCTCTCGGGCACGTTGGCGGCACTTTTCCACGCCAAGGTGGCCCTCGTGTAGTTGTTCCAGGACAAGCTGGCGCATGCTATGCGGAATGACAATGCGGTCCAGTTTTAGAAGAACCCCGTCTACTACCGCCAGATCATCTCTGACATTATAGAACTGAGGGCATTGGCCCTTGAGCCACCCGTCCGTTAGGTGGCGCATGACACGCTGTAGCAAGGGGTCAGCCGCCGTCTCGCGGTGAATTTGGACGAGGCGTTCATCCGTGGCAGGTAGATTGGAGGCCGCGAATGCCACATGGGCGTCAACCTGGCAGACAAATCCCGCTGGGTCACATGAGTGTTGACTGCGCTGGAGAGAGCGTCGGCAATGATGAGGTCCTTCCCTGGGGTGTATACCAGCTGGAAGTCGTATTGTCGGAGCTTGAGAAGAATACGCTGGAGGCGAGGCGTCATGTCGTTCAAGTCTTTCTGTATTATATTGACCAGCGGGCGATGGTCGGTCTCGATGGTGAATTGAGGAAGTCCGTAGACATAATCATGAAACTTAACCACACCGGTCAGAAGGCCCAGGCACTCCTTTTCTATCTGCACGTAGCGCTGCTCCATGGGGGTCATCGCACGTGGCGCATATGCAACGGGGACCCATGATGAGGCCTCATCACGTTGAAGGAGCACTGCCCCAATGCCGGATTGGCCGGCATCGGTCGAAATTTTGGTCTCCTTTGCTGGATCAAAGAAAGCTAAGACCGGGGCCGTGGTGAGTTTGGTTTTGAGTTCTCTCCATTCGCCTCGTGGGCAGGGAGCCATTGGGAGCCTGTCGTCTTCCTGACCAGGTTCCTGAGAGCCGTGGTATGAGAGGCGAGGTTAGGGATGAACTTCCCTAAAAAGTTGACCATGCCCAGAAATCGGAGGACCGCCTTCTTGTCCTCTGGTGTTTTCCTAGCTGTGATGGCAGCTACCTTGTCCGCATCCGGCCGCACACCCAACTGGGAGATGTGGTCCCCGAGGAACTTGAGTTCCGTCTGACCAAAAGAGCATTTGGCCCAGTTGAGGTGGAGGCCATGCTCATATATACGTCTGAATACGCGCTGGTGGCGACTAACGTGCTCCTGCGGGGTGGTGGACCAAGTGATTATGTCATCGACATAGACGCGAACACCTTCAATGCCTTCCATCATTTGTTCCATAATCCGATGGAACACTTCTGATGCAGATATGATCCCAAACGGCATCCTGTTGTAACAATATCTGCCAAAGGGGGTATTAAATGTGCAAAGTTTCCTGCTGGATTGATCGAGCTGGATTTGCCAGAATCCTTTTGAGGCGTCGAGTTTGGTGAAGAGCTTGGCGCGAGCCATCTCACATGTGAGCTCTTCGCGCTTGGGAATTGGATAATGCTCCCTCATGATATTGCGATTCAGATCCTTGGGATCAATGCAAATTCTCAATTCGCCGGAAGGCTTTTTTACACAAACCATGGAACTGACCCAGTCGGTCGGTTCCGTGACTTTGGAAACCACCCCTTGGTTCTGGAGGTCCTGCAGCTGCTGCTTGAGGCGGTCCTTAAGGGGTGCTGGGACCCTGCGAGGTGCGTGCACCACAGGCGTGGCATTCGGTTTTAATAAAATCTTGTAGGTGTACGGGAGCGTGCCCCTGCCCTCGAAGACGTCGTGGTGCTGGTCGATGATGGCGTTGAGCTGCACCCTGAAGTCAGTGTCCTGAAAGGCAGACGCGTCAGCAGGAGAGAGAGAGTGAACTCTCTGAACTAGGTTCAACAGCTTGCAGCCTGCGGCCAAGCAGGGAGGCTTTCCAGGAGCCCACGATTTCAAATGGAAGGATGGCTTTGCGTGACCTGTGCGTCACTTCAAGTTGGCACGAGCCGCTGGCAGCAATGGCATTGCCATTATAATCTAATAGCTGGCAGGCTGATGGGAGGATGGCTGGTTTGACATGAAGGCTTTGGAGGTCAGACCGCGCAATGAGATTGGCGGAGGCACCAGTGTCCAGGCGGAATCGTATTTGGGACCGGTTGACCATAAGGGTGGCACACCACTCATCGTCTGGACCGATGCTGTATACCGATAGAGGCTGGATTCTTTGCTTCGGGGACACCCTGTTTTTTGTAACGATACCGACTCGAAAAGGCGCCTTCGGGTCCTCGGTGTCAATATCGGGTAGTCGGTCCACATCGGACTCGGTGACCGTGGGTTGAATGGCCCGGACATTCCTGCGAGGCTGGCTGGAGCGACGAGAGTTGTCAGGCTGAGCTGCTCTGCATAAAGCAGCAGAGTGGCCAAGTTTGCCCCATCTCGGGCATCGTCGGGATTTGGCAGGACATTGCCGCTTTAAGTGGGCGGAGCCACAGTTGCCGCACGTTGTAGCGTCAGCGCGTTCGCTGCACGGTCGTGCGTGGTGCGCGCCTGCGCATTGCGTTCGTCGCCGTCGCTGTCCCCTCGTTTGGTGTGTACAAGCGCGCGAGTCCGTGAGAAGGGCGCAAAATGGCCGCCCTCATCCAGGCTGAGGCCCTGGAGTTGCTCAATCACTCGGACCCGTTCTGCCTCGTGGGGATCTTGCCGTGCCGTTTCAGCCGCTTGGATGTGGGAATACCGACTAGTGGCGTTTCGTGTAGCACGCAGGTCTCGATGGCGGTCGCTAGGGGGAGCTGCTTTCCCCGAGGAGCTGCTGGCGCAGGGGGTCCGACTGAACACCAAAAACGATCTGGTCGCGTATCATGGAGTCGGAGGTGGGCCTGTAATTACAGGACTGCGCAAGGATGCGGAGGTGGGTGAGAAAGGACTGGAAAGCTTCATCCTTACCCTGCAAACGCTGTTGGAATACATAGCGCTCGAAACTTTCATTCACCTCGATGTTGCAGTGACTGTCAAACTTGAGGAGGACCGTCTTGAACTTTGTTTTATCTTCACCATCAGCGAAGGTGAGAGAATTGAAAATGTGGATGGCATGGTCCCCGGCCGTGGAGAGGAGGAGAGCGATCTTCCTGGTGTCTGAGGCAGCTTCCCGGTCTGTGGCTTCCAGGTAGAGTTGGAAGCGTTGTTTGAATATCTTCCAGTTGGCCCCGAGGTTGCCGGTGATGCGGAGCGGCGGCGGCGGGCGGACGTTGTCCATGTTGCAGGATGACGGAATGCTGGCGGAAGGCAGATCACTTGCAGGTAGGTCTAAGAAGTGCTAATATCCCTCAACTCCTGGTATCATGATGTGTTTGGTGTTCTGGATCCGTGGAACACACACAGGTCACCAACACTTGAAATAGTACAACACTATTTTATTGAATCATTAACTGTTTAACATACTCAGACTGTGGGTTAATACGATACCAGCTTTAACTAAAGACCTTTGCCTTGTCCTAACCAGTCGATGCACTCAGCACATGGTGAATGTCTGTGTTGCAGGCTGTGAGCTCTGTCCTCCGAGCTGGCTGCTACCCGACTGGGCGGGAACTCTGATGCCCCCTGTCTTTATAGTGCGTGTGCTCTCACTGGTGATTGGCTGCGATGTTGTGTGTGTTGATTGGTCCCACTGTGTGTCCATCAGTGTGCGTCTGCACCATGATATACTGGTGTATATTATGACAGCAGCCACTGAGAAACACGCACTAATCGCTCCATTCAGCGGATTTTAACCTGAATCCACTGAATCACGTCCATAAAGTTATTTAAAATATATCTTTAAAAATGAATTTACGGGATGCAGGGCACCTGTGGCCGGGCCCAGCACTAATTGCCCCTTCAGAAGGTGGTGGGTGAGCCGCCATCTTGAACTGCTGCAGATCCCGTGTGGTGTAGGTACACCCACAGTGCTGTTAGGGAGGGGCTTTGACCCAGCGACAGTGAAGGAACGGCCGATGTATTTCCCAGTCAGGATGGTGAGTGTGGGGTTTGGAACTTGCAGGCGGTGGGTGTTGCCCATGTGTCTGCTGCCCCTGTCCCTCTAGATGCAGAAAGCGGGATTAGTTTGGGGTTGATACAGGGCTATGGGGAGAGAGCGGGACAGTGGGATTAGTTTGGGATTGATACAGGGCTATGGGGAGAGAGCGGGACAGTGGGATTAGTTTGGGATTGATACAGGGCTATGGGGAGAGAGCGGGACAGTGGGATTAGTTTGGGATTGATACAGGGTTATGGGGAGAGTGTGGGGCAGTGGGATTAGTTTGGGATTGATACAGGGCTCTGGGGATAGAGCAGGGCAGTGGGATTAGTTTGGGATTGTTACAGGGTTATGGGGAGAGCAGGGCAGTGGGGTTAGTTTGGGATTGTTACAGGGTTATGGGGAGAGCGGGGCAGTGGGATTAGTTTGGGATTGATACAGGGTTATGGGGAGAGAGTGGGGCAGTGGGATTAGTTTGGGATTGATACAGGGCTATGGGGAGAAAGTGGGGCAGTGGGATTAGTTTGGGGATTGATACAGGGCTATGGGGGAGAGCGGGGCAGTGGGATTAGTTTGGGGATTGATACAGGGCTATGGGGAGAGAGCGGAGAAGTGGGATTAGTTTGGGGATTGATACAGGGTTATGGGGAGAGAGCGGAGCAGTGGGATTAGTTTGGGGATTGATACAAGGCTATGGGGAGAGAGCGGGGCAGTGGGATTAGTTTGGGATTGATACAGGGCTATGGGGAGAGAGCGGGGCAGTGGGATTAGTTTGGGGATCGATACAGGGTTATGGGGAGAGCAGGGCAGTGGGATTAGTTTGGGATTGATACAGGGCTATGGGGAGGGAGCGGGGCAGTGGGATTAGTTTGGGGATTGATACAGGGCTATGGGGAGAGCGGGGCAGTGGGAATAGTTTGGGATTGATACAGGGCTATGGGGAGAGAGCGGGGCAGTGGGATTAGTTTGGGATTGATACAGGTCTATGGGGAGAGAGCGGGGCAGTGGGATTAGTTTGGGGATTGATACGGGGCGATGGGGAGAGAGCGGGGCAGTGGGATTAGTTTGGGATTGATACAGGGCTATGGGGAGAGAGCAGGGCAGTGGGATTAGTTTGGGATTGATACAGGGCTATGGGGGGAGAGCGGGGCAGTGAGATTAGTTTGGGATTGATACATGGCTATGGGGAGAGAGCGGGGCAGTGGGATTAGTTTGGGATTGATTCAGGGCTATGGGGAGGGAGTGGGGCAGTGGGATTAGTTTGGGATTGATACAGGGCTATGGGGAGAAAGTGGGGCAGTGGGATTAGCTTGGGATTGATTCAGGGCTATGGGGAGGGAGTGGGGCAGGGGGATTAGTTTGGGATTGATACAGGGCTACGGGGAGGGAGTGGGGCAGTGGGATTACGTTGGGGATTGATACAGGGCAATGGGGAGAGAGTGGGGCAGTGGGATTAGCTTGGGATTGATTCAGGGCTATGGGGAGAGAGCGGGGCAGTGGGATTAGCTTGGGATTGATTCAGGGCTATGGGGAGGGAGTGGGGCAGGGGGATTAGTTTGGGATTGATACAGGGCTATGGGGAGAGATTGGGGCAGTGGGATTAGTTTGGGGATTGATACAGGGCAATGGGGAGAGAGTGGGGCAGCGGGATTAGTTTGGGATTGATACAGGGCTATGGGGAGAGAGCGGGGCAGTGGGATTAGTTTGGGGATTGATACAGGGCTATGGGGAGAGAGTGGGGCAGTGGGATTAGTTTGGGGATTGATACAGGGCTATGGGGAGAGAGCGGGGCAGTGGGATTAGTTTGGGATTGATACAGGGCTATGGGGAGAGAGTGGGGCATTGGGATTAGTTTGGGATTGATACAGGGCTATGGGGAGAGAGTGGGCAGTTTTAGTTTGGGATTGATACAGGGCAATGGGGAGGGAGCGGGGCAGCGGGATTAGTTTGGGATTGATACAGGGCAATGGGAGGGAGTGGGGCAGTGGGATTAGTTTGGGATTGATACAGGGCTATGGGGAGAGAACGGGACAGTGGGATTAGTTTGGGATTGATACAGGGCTATGGGGAGAGAGTGGGGCATTGGGATTAGTTTGGGATTGATACAGGGCTATGGGGAGAGAGTGGGCAGTTTTAGTTTGGGATTGATACAGGGCAATGGGGAGGGAGCGGGGCAGCGGGATTAGTTTGGGATTGATACAGGGCAATGGGAGGGAGTGGGGCAGTGGGATTAGTTTGGGATTGATACAGGGCTATGGGGAGAGAACGGGACAGTGGGATTAGTTTGGGATTGATACAGGGCTATGGGGAGGGAGTGGGGCAGTGGGATTAGTTTGGGATTGATACAGGGCTATGGGGAGAGAGTGGGGCAGTGGGATTAGCTTGGGATTGATACAGGGCTATGGGGAGAGAGCGGGGCAGTGGGATTAGTTTGGGATTGATACAGGGCTACGGGGAGAGAGCGGGGCAGTGGGATTAGTTTGGGGATTGATACAGGGCTATGGGGAGAGAGCGGGGCAGTGGGATTAGTTTGGGATTGATACAGGGCTATGGGGAGAGAGTGGGGCAGTGGGATTAGTTTGGGATTGATACAGGGCTATGGGGAGAGAGTGGGGCAGTGGGATTAGTTTGGGATTGATACAGGGCTATGGGGAGAGAGTGGGGCAGTGGGATTAGTTTGGGATTGATACAGGGCTATGGGGAGAGAGTGGGGCAGTGGGATTAGTTTGGGATTGATACAGGGCTATGGGGAGGGAGCGGGGCAGTGGGATTAGCTTGGGATTGATACAGGGCAATGGGGAGGGAGCGGGGCAGTGGGATTAGTTTGGGATTGATACAGGGCAATGGGGAGGGAGTGGGGCAGTGGGATTAGTTTGGGATTGATACAGGGCTATGGGGAGAGAACGGGACAGTGGGATTAGTTTGGGATTGATACAGGGCTATGGGGAGGGAGTGGGGCAGTGGGATTAGTTTGGGATTGATACAGGGCTAAGGGGAGAGAGTGGGGCAGTGGGATTAGCTTGGGATTGATACAGGGCTATGGGGAGAGAGCGGGGCAGTGGGATTAGTTTGGGATTGATACAGGGCTACGGGGAGAGAGCGGGGCAGTGGGATTAGTTTGGGGATTGATACAGGGCTATGGGGAGAGAGCGGGACAGTGGGATTAGTTTGGGATTGATACAGGGCTATGGGGAGAGAGCGGGGCAGTGGGATTAGTTTGGGACTGATACAGGGCTATGGGGAGAGAGTGGGGCAGTGGGATTAGTTTGGGATTGATACAGGGCTATGGGGAGAGAGTGGGGCAGTGGGATTAGTTTGGGATTGATACAGGGCTCTGGGGAGAGAGTGGGGCAGTGGGATTAGTTTGGGATTGATACAGGGCTATGGGGTGAGAGTGGGGCAGTGGGATTAGTTTGGGATTGATACAGGGCTATGGGGAGAGAGCGGGGCAGTGGGATTAGTTTGGGATTGATACAGGGCTCTGGGGAGAGAGTGGGGCAGTGGGATTAGTTTGGGATTGATACAGGGCTATGGGGAGAGAGTGGGGCAGTGGGATTAGTTTGGGACTGATACAGGGCTATGGGGAGAGTGTGGGGCAGTGGGATTAGTTTGGGATTGATACAGGGCTATGGGGAGAGAGCGGGGCAGTGGGATTAGTTTGGGATTGATACAGGGCTATGGGGAGAGAGCGGGGCAGTGGGATTAGTTTGGGGATTGATACAGGGCTATGGGGAGAGAGTGGGGCAGTGGGATTAGTTTGGGATTGATACAGGGCTATGGGGAGAGAGTGGGGCAGTGGGATTAGTTTGGATTGATACAGGGCTATGGGGAGAGGGCGGGGCAGTGGGATTAGTTTGGGATTGATACAGGGCTATGGGGAGAGAGCGGGGCAGTGGGATTAGTTTGGGATTGATACAGGGCTATGGGGAGAGAGCTGGGCATTGGGATTAGTTTGGGATTGATACAGGGCTATGGGGAGAGAGCGGGGCAGTGGGATTAGTTTGGGATTGATACAGGGCTATGGGGAGAGAGCGGGGCAGTGGGATTAGTTTGGGATTGATACAGGGCTATGGGGAGAGCGGGGCAGTGGGATTAGTTTGGGATTGATACAGGGCTATGGGGAGAGAGCGGGGCAGTGGGATTAGTTTGGGGTTGATACAGGGCTATGGGGAGCGAGCGGGACAGTGGGATTAGTTTGGGATTGATACAGGGCTATGGGGAGCGAGCGGGACAGTGGGTTTAGTTTGGGATTGATACAGGGCTATGGGGAGAGAGTGGGGCAGTGGGATTAGTTTGGGATTGATACAGGGCTATGGGGAGAGCGGGACAGTGGGATTAGTTTGGGATTGATACAGGGCTATGGGGAGAGAGCGGGGCAGTGGGATTAGTTTGGGGTTGATACAGGGCTATGGGGAGAGCGGGACAGTGGGATTAGTTTGGGATTGATACAGGGCTATGGGGAGAGAGTGGGGCAGTGGGATTAGTTTGGGATTGATACAGGGCTATGGGGAGCGAGCGGGACAGTGGGATTATTTTGGGATTGATACAGGGCTATGGGGAGAGCGGGACAGTGGGATTAGTTTGGGATTGATACAGGGCTACGGGGAGAGAGCGGGGCAGTGGGATTAGTTTGGGGATTGATACAGGGCTATGGGGGAGAGCGGGGCAGTGGGATTAGTTTGGGGATTGATACAGGGCTATGGGGAGAAGGGACAGTGGGATTAGTTTGGTGATTATACAGGGCTATGGGGAGAGAGCGGAGCAGTGGGATTAGTTTGGGGATTGATACAGGGTTATGGGGAGAGAGCGGGGCAGTGGGATTAGTTTGGGGATTGATACAGGGCTATGGGGAGAGAGTGGGGCAGTGGGATTAGTTTGGGATTGATACAGATCCGGTATTGGGGAATGAGCCTGGACAGGTGGTTGAGGTTTCAGGAGGGGAACATTTTGGGAGTAGTGACCAGAATTCTGTAAGTTTTAGGGTATTTTTGGACAGGGATGAGGGTAACCCTCGCGTTAAGCTGCTAAACTGGGAACGGCAAATTACGCTAACATTAGACAGGAATTGAAGAATTTGGATTGGGTGCGGCTGTTGGATAGTAAATCAATATCGGACATGCGGGAGTCTTTCAAGCGACAGTTGATTGGGATTCAGGAAAGGTCATGTTCCTGAGAGAACGAAGGATAAGTGTGGGAAGTTTCGGGAATCTTGGATAATGAGGGATATCGTGAACCTCATCAATAAGAAAAAGGAGACTTTTGTACGGTCCAGAAGGGTGGGGACAGTCAAAACCCTTGAGGAATATAACGAAAATGGAAAGGTACTTAAGCGGGAAATTAGGATGGCTGGGAGGGGGTCGTGAAAAGTCCTTGGCAAGTAGGATTAAGGTGAATCCCTGAGCTTTTCATTCATATGTAAAAAGCAAGAGGGTAGCCAGGGAAAGGATTGGACCACTTAAGGACAGTGGGGGGACTCTATGTGTTGAGCCAGAGGAAATGGGCGAGGTACGAAATGAATACTTCGCATCAGTGTTCACTAAAGAAAGGGACTTTGTGAAAGTTGATTCTTGGGTAGGGTGTGTGGACTGTCTGGGTCATGTTGATATCAAAAAGGAGGAGGTATTGGGTGTTTTAAAATACGTTAAGGTCGATAGGTCTCCTGGGCCGGATGGGATTTATCCCAGAATACTGAGAGAAGCAAGAGAGGAAATTGCTGGGGCTTTGACTGACACCTTTGTATCCTCATTGGCTACAGGTGAGATCCCAGAGGACTGGAGAATAGCTAACGTGGTACCGCTGTTTAAGAAAGGTAGCAGGGATAATCCTGGATAAATTATTGGAGAGAATTCTCTGGGACAGGATTATATCCATTTGGAAACAAATGGACTCATTCGTGATAGGCAGCATGGTTTTGTGAAGTGGAGGTCGTGCCTCACCAAGTTAGGTGATTGATGAGGGGAGGGCGGTGGATGTTGTTTACATGGACCTCAGTAAAGCCTTCGATAAGGTTAATCATGGTACAAAAGGTGAAGTCACATGGGATCTGAGGTGAGGTGGCAAGATGGATACAGAACTGGCTCGGTCACAGAAGGCAAAAGGGTAGTAGTAGAAGGGTGTTTTTCTGAATGGAAGGTTGTGGCTAGTGGTGTTCCACAGGGATCTGTGCTGGGGCCTCTCTTGTTTGTGGTGTACATAATCGATTTGGAGGAAAATATAGCCGGTCTGATTAGTACGTTCGCGGATGACATCAAGGTTGGTGAAGTGGCAGATAGTGTTGAGGATTGTCAGAGGATACAGCAGGACATAGATAGGTTGGAGACTAGGGCAGAGCAATCGCAAATGGACTTTAACCCGGACAACTGTGTGAGGTAATGCATTTTGGTCTAACATAGAGGGGAAATATACAATAAATTGCAAAACTCTTCGGAATATAGAAAGTCAGAGAGATCTGGGCGTGCGGGTCCGCAGATCTTTGAAGGCGGCAACACAAGTTGACAAGGTAGTCAAGAAAGCATACGGAATGCTCGCCTTCATTGGACGGGGCATCGAGTATAAGAACTGGCAAGTCATGCTGCAGTTGTATAGATCCTTGGTAAGGCCGCATTTGGAATACTGCGCACAATTCTGGTCGCCACACTACCAGAAGGATGTGGAGGCTTTGGAGAGGGTGCAGAGGAGGTTTACCAGGATGTTACCTGGTCTGGACGGTGTTAGTTATGTGGAGAGGCTGAATAGACTCGGACTGTTTTCATTAGAAAGACGGAGGTTGAGGGGTGACCTGATAGAGGTCTATAAGATTATGAGGGGCATGGATAGAATGGATGGGCAGGCACTCTTCCGCAGGGTGGAGGGGTCAGTCACCAGGGGGCATAGGTTTAAGGTCCGTGGGGCAAAGTTTAGAGGAGATGTGCGAGGCAGTTTTCTTACGCAGTGGGTGGTGAGTGCCTGGAATGCGTTGCCAGGGGAGCAGATACATTAACGGCGTTCAAAACGGATATCGACAAATACATGGATATCATAGAATCAGAGAATTTACAGTGCAGAAGGAGGCCATTCGGCCCATCGAGTCTGCACCGGCTCTTGGAAAGAGCACCCTACCCAAGGTCAACGCCTCCACCCTATCCCCTTAACCCAGTAACCCCACCCAACACTAAGGGCAATTTTGGACACGAAGGGCAATTGATCATGGCCAATCCACCTAACCTGCACATCTTTGGACTGTGGGAGGAAACCGGAGCACCCGGAGGAAACCCACGCACACACGGGGAGGACGTGCAGACTCTGCACAGACAGTGACCCAAGCCGGAATCGAACCTGGGACCCTGGAGCTATGAAGCAATTGTGCTATCCACAATGCTACCGTGCTGCCCATAGGATGGGTATTGAAGGATACGGCACAAGGTAGTGCGGAGGGTTTTGGCCAAGGTTGGTACCATGACCGGTACAGGCTTGGAGGGCCGAAGGGCCTGTTCCAGTGTTGTATTGTTCTTTATTTACAGAGAAATGTGCGATCCAGGACTCGGTTTCCATGAACAAAGGATTCTCCAGACAGATCTCAAACAATTCCGTTTTGTCTTGTCATGGTAGACTGTCCCCCCGAGGATCGAGGGTGAGCTCAGCATCCACTCCACCATGGTGAGTCCTCAGAGGGCTGATACATCCAACATGGGGTCTTGCAGACTGGATCACGTGGAGGAAGTGGTGCTCGACAGGTCCAGTTGATGTGTTTCTTTGCTAATTTGTGTTCTCCCTCTCTCCATCTCTCTCGTTCTTTCTCACACTTTCTTCCTCTCCTCTCTCTCTCCCTCCTGCACACTGTCTCCTCCTCCCTTTTACTCTCTCTCTCACGCACACATTCCCTTCTCTCTGTCTATCTGTCTTCCTCTCTGTTCTACTCTTTCTCTCTCACACATTCTCTCTCTTCTCTCTAGCTCTCTCCTCCCTTTCTCTCTCACACACACTCTCGCTCTCCTTCCGCTCTGCCCAGCCCCCTCAAACAAAGGTTCCCCTATGAAATGAATAAATGAAATGAAAATCACTTATTGTCACAAGTAGGCTTCAAATGAAGTTACTGTGAAAAGCCCCTAGTCGCCACATTCCGGTGCCTGTTCGGGGAGGCTGTTACGGGGTGGCCAGACTTGAATCAATGATCATTATTTTGGCTTATTGCCCTCTTCCATTTCTGCAAACGAACAGAGCTATGCCACTCATATGCAACCAATGGATGAATAGGCATCAGTCTCTGTGCTGATCAAACAAGATTGTCCTGAATGACAATGGATCTTGAGTGGATCATACTGGTTGAATCAGGGCAACCTGTGTATTCTCATTAATTAGGTTAAGTCTGAATGGGGCAAGGTTACTCAGGCTGTAGGTGTATCCCTCTGACTTTGCCAGCAGTATTTTAGACCCCCCAATTTCCTGCTACATCTTGGACCCATTGCTGGACCAAGTTCTCAATATCTCCTGATCATGACATCTCTCTTTCCCTCTCACTGTCTCCCTCTCTCACACACGCACTCTCTTTCTCTCCAATCTCTCTCACTTTCAACGTCGCTCACCCTCCCTCTCCATTTCTTACTCTCAGTCCCTCTTTCTCCCCTCTCTCGCGGTCTTTCCTTCAATCTGTTTCTCTCTCCCACTCATCTCTATCTTGTACTATTTCTCCCCTCTCTCCCTCTGCCACTCTGTGTCTCCCTATGTCTCTCTCTCGCGCTCTCTCCCATTCTTCCTCAGTACTCTGACTTATAGTCTTCCTCTCTCTCCCTCAGTCCCTCTGTCTGTCTGTCTGTCTCTCTGTATCCCTAGCTCCCTTTCTATCTCACTATTTCTCTCTGCTCTTTGTCTCTCTCCCTTCCTCATTCTCTCTCACTTCCTCCTTCACTCTCTCCCTGTCTACCTGTATCTCTCTCTTAACTCCCTTTCTCTCTCTCTCCCTCCTCCAAATTCCTTGATGATTGAAGGACTCGCTCAATGTGCCCATAACTAATTGCCCCTTCAGAAGGTGGTGGGTGAGCCGCCATCTTGAACCGCCACAGTCCCGTGTGGTGTAGGTACACCCACAGTGCTGTTAGGGAGGGAGTTGCAGGATTTTGACCCAGTGACAGTGAAGGAACGGCCGATATATTCCCCAGTCAGGATGGTGAGCGTGGGGTTTGGAACTTGCAGGTGGTGGATTTGGAAGGTGCTGTCGAAGGAGCCTTGATGAGTCACTACAGAGCATTTTGGAGGCAGTATGCATGGCTGCTATTGATGGTGGAGGGAGTGAATGTGGATTAATACGAGGCCATGAAGAGAGGGTGGGGCAATGGGATTAATTGGGGGACTGACGGAGGGCTACGGGAGGGAGGGGACAGCAGAGGGGACTGGGATTAGTTTCAGGATTGATACAGGGCTATGGGGAGGGAGCAGGGCAGTGGGATTAGTTTCAGGATTGATACAGGGCTATGGGGAGGGAGCAGGGCAGTGGGATTAGTTTGGGATTGATACAGGGCTATGGGGAGAGAGCGGGCAGTGACATTAGTTTGGGGGTTGATACAGGGCTATGGGGAGAGAGCGGGGCAGTGGGATTAGTTTGGGATTGATTCAGGGCTATGGGGAGAGAGCGGGGCAGTGGGATTAGTTTGAGTTTGATACAGGGCTATGGGGAGAGAGCGGGGCAGTGGGATTAGTTTTGGATTGATACAGGGCTGTGGGGAGAGAGTGGGGCAGTGGGATTAGTTTGGGGGTTGCTACAGGGCTATGGGGAGAGAGTGGGGGAGTGGGATTAGTTTGAGGATTGCTACAGGGCTATGGGGTGAGAGCGGAGCAGTGAGATTAGTTTGGGGATTGCTACAGGGCTATGGGGAGAGAGCGGGGCAATGGGATTAGTTTGGGGATTGCTACAGGGCTATGGGGAGAGAGCGGGGCAATGGGATTAGTTTGGGGATTGCTACAGGACTATGGGGAGAGAGTGGGGCAGTGACATTAGTTTGGGATTGATACAGGGCTATGGGGAGAGAGCGGGGCAGTGGGATTAGTTTGGGGATTGCTACAGGGCTATGGGGAGAGAGCGGGGCAATGGGATTAGTTTGGGATTGATACAGGGCTATGGGGAGGGGGAAGATGGATTAGTTTGGGACTGATAGAGGGCGAGGGGAGGGGGCAGATGGATTAGTTTGGGATTGATACAGGGCTATGAGATGAGAGTGGGTAAGTAGGATTAGTTTGGGGATCGATACAGGGCAATGGGGAGAGCGGGACGGTGGGATTAGTTTGGGATTGTGACAGGTCTATGGCGAGAGAGGGGGCAGGGGGATTAGTTAGTGATTGATACAGGGCTATGGGGAGAGAGAGGTGCAGTGAGATTAGATTGGGGATTGATACAGGGCTGTGGGGAGGGAGCGGAGCAGTGGGATTAGTTTGGGATTGATACAGGGCTATGGGGGAGAGCGGGGCAGTGGGATTAATTTGGGATTGATACAGGGCTATGGGGAGAGAGCAGGCAGTGGGATTAGTTTGGGATTGATACAGGGCTATGGGGAGAGCGCGGGGAAGTGGGATTAGATTGGGGATTGATACAGGGCTATGGGGTTAGAGCAGGGCAGTGGGATTAGTTTGGGATTGATACAGGGCTATGGGGAGAGTGCGGGGCAGTGGGATTAGTTTGGGGTTGATACAGGGCTATGGGGAGAGAGTGGGGCAGTGGGATTAGTTTGGGGATTGATACAGGGCTATGGGGTTATAGCAGGGCAGTGGGATTAGTTTGGGATTGATACAGGGCTATGGGGAGAGAGTGGGGCAGTGGGATTAGTTTGGGGATTGATACAGGGCTATGGGGAGAGTGCGGGGCAGTGGGATTAGATTGGGGATTGATACAGGGCTATGGGGTTAGAGCAGGGCAGTGGGATTAGTTTGGGATTGATACAGGGCAATGGGGAGAGAGCGTGGCAGTGGGATTAGTTTGTGATTGATACAGGGCTATGGGGACAGAACGAGGCAGTGGGATTAGTTTGGGATTGATACAGGGCTATGGGGAGAGAGCGGGGCAGTGGGATTAGTTTGGGGATTGATACAGGGCTATGAGGGGAGAGCGGGCCGTGGGATTAGTTTGGGATGGATACAGAGCTTTGGGAAGAGAGTGGGGCAGTGGGATTAGTATTGAGATTGATACAGTGATATGGGAAGAGAGCAGGGCAGTGGGATTATTTTGGAATTGATACAGGGCTATGGGGCGAGAGCAAGGCAGTGGGATTAGTTTGGGGATTGCTACAGGGCTATGGGGAGGGGCAGATGGATTAGTTTGGGCTTGATACAGGGCTATGAGGTGAGAGTGGGGCAGTGGGATTAGTTTGCGGATTGATACAGAGCTATGGGGAGAGAGCGGGTAGTGGGATTAGTTTGGGAATTGAAATAGGGCTATGGGGAGAGAGCAGGACAGTGGGATTACTTGGGATTGATACAGGGCTATGGGGTGAAAGCGGGGCAGTGGGATTAGTTTGGGGATTGCTACAGGGCTATGGGGAGAGAGCGGGGCAGTGAGATTAGTTTGGTGATTGCTACAGGGCTATGGGGAGAGAGCGGGGCAGTGAGATTAGTTTGGTGATTGCTACAGGGCTATGGGGAGAGAGCGGGGCAGTGGGATTAGTTTGGGGATTGCTACAGCGCGAGGGGAGGGGCAGATGGGTTAGTTTCGGATTGATACAGGGCTGTGGGGAGAGGGCGGGGCAGTGGGATTAGTTTCGGGATTGCGACAGGGCTATGGGGAGGGGCATTTGGATTAGTTTGGGATTGAATCAGGGCTATGGGGAGAGAGCGGGGCAGTGGGATTAGTTTGGGATTGATGCAGGGCTATGGGGAGAGAGCGGGGCAGTGCGATTAGTTTGGGGATTGCGACAGGGCTATGGGGAGAGAGCGGGGTAATGGGATTACTTTGGAATTGATACAGGGCTATGGTGAGAGGGCGGGACAGTGGGATTAGTTTGGGATTGATGCAGGACTATGGGGAGAGAGCGGGGCAGTGGGATTAGTTTTGGGATGGATACAGGGCTATGGGGAGAGAGCGGGCCGTGGGATTAGTTTGGGATTGATACAGGGCTATGGGGAGAGAGCGGGGCAGTGGGATTAGTTTGGGGATAAATACAGAACTATGGGGAGTGAGCGGGGCAGTGGGATTAGTTTTGGATTGATACAGGGCTATGGGGAGAGAGCGGGGCAGTGGGATTAGTTTGGGGATTGCTACAGGGCTATGGGGAGGGAACGGGGCAGTGGGATTAGTTTTGGATTGATACAGGGCTATGGGGAGAGAGCGGGGCAGTGGGATTAGTTTGGGGATTGCTACAGGGCTATGGGGAGGGGCAGATGGATTAGTTTGGGATTGATACAGGGCTATGAGGTGAAAGTGGGGCAGTGGGATTAGTTTGCGGATTGATACAGGGCTATGAGCTGAGAGCGGGGCAGTGGGATTAGTTTGGGGATTGATACAGGGCTACGGAGAGAGCGGGGCAGTGGGATTAGTTTGGGATTGATACAGGGCTTTGGGGAGAGAGTTGGGCAGTGGGATTAGTTTGGGATTGATACAGAGCTATGGGGAGAGAGCGGGGCAGTGGGATTAGTATGGAGATTGATACAGGGCTATAGGAAGAGAGCGCGGCAGTGGGATTAGTTTGGGATTGATACAGAGTTTTGGGAAGAGAGTGGGGCAGTGGGATTAGTTTGGGATTGATACAGGGCTATGAGGTGAGAGTGGGGCAGTGGGATTAGTTTGGGATTGATACAGGGCTATGGGGAGAGAGCATGTCAGTGGGATTAGTTTGGGGATTGCTACAGGGCTATGGGGAGGGGCAGATAAATTAGTTTGGGATTGACACAGGGCTATGGGGAGAGAGTGGGGCAGTGGGATTAGTTTGGGGATTGATACAGGGCTATGGGGAGAGAGCGGGTAGTGGGATTAGTTTGGGAATTGAAATAGGGCTATGGGGAGAGAGCAGGACAGTGGGATTACTTGGGATTGATACAGGGCTATGGGGTGAAAGCGGGGCAGTGGGATTAGTTTGGGGATTGCTACAGGGCTATGGGGAGAGAGCGGGGCAGTGAGGTTAGTTTGGGGATTGCTACAGGGCTATGGGGTGAGAGCGGGGCAGTGAGATTAGTTTGGGGATTGCTACAGGACTATGGGGAGAGAGCGGGGCAATGGGATTAGTTTGGGATTGATACAGGGCTATGGGGAGGGGGAAGATGGATTAGTTTGGGACTGATGGAGGGCGAGGGGAGGGGGCAGATAGATTAGTTTGGGATTGATACAGGGCTATGAGATGAGAGTGGGTAAGTAGGATTAGTTTGGGGATCGATACAGGGCAATGGGGAGAGCGGGACGGTGGGATTAGTTTGGCATTGTGACAGGTCTATGGCGAGAGAGGGGGCAGGGGGATTAGTTAGTGATTGATACAGGGCTATGGGGAGAGAGAAGTGCAGTGAGATTAGATTGGGTATTGATACAGGGCAGTGGGGAGGGAGCGGAGCAGTGGGATTAGTTTGGGATTGATACAGGGCTATGGGGGAGAGCGGGGCAGTGGGATTAATTTGGGATTGATACAGGGCTATGGGGAGAGAGCAACCTGTGGGATGAGTTTGGGATTGATACAGGGCTATGGGGAGAGCGTGGGGCAGTGGGATTAGATTGGGGATTGATACAGGGCTACGGGGTTAGAGCAGGGCAGTGCGATTAGTTTGGGATTGATACAGGGCTATGGGGAGAGTGCGGGGCATTGGGATTAGTTTGGGGTTGATACAGGGCTATGGGGAGAGAGTTGGGCAGTGGGATTAGTTTGGGGATTGACACAGGGCTATGGGGTTAGAGCAGGGCAGTGGGATTAGTTTGGGACTGATACAGGGCTATGGGGAGAGCGCGGGGCAGTGGGATTAGATTGGGGATTGATACAGGGCTATGGGGTTAGAGCAGGGCAGTGGGATTAGTTTGGGATTGATACAGGGCTATGGGGAGAGTGCGGGGCAGTGGGATTAGTTTGGGGTTGATGCAGGGCTATGGAAAGAGAGCGGGACAGTGGGATTAGTTTTGGATTGATACAGGGCTACGGGGAGTGTGCGGGGCAGTGGGATTAGTTTGGGGTTGATACAGGGCTATGGAGAGAGCGGGACAGTGGGATTAGTTTGGGATTGATACAGGGCTATGGGGAGAGAGCTGGGCAGTGGGATTAGTTTGGGATTGATACAGGGCTATGGGGAGAGAGCGTGGCAGTGGGATTAGTTTGGGATTGATACAGGGCTATGGGGAGAAAGCGGGGCAGTTGGATTAGTTTGGGTTTGATACAGGGCTATGGGGTGAGAGCCGGGCAGTGGGATTAGTTTGGGATTGATACAGGGCTATGGGGAGAGAGCGGGGCAGTGGGATTAGTTTGGGATTGATACAGGGCTATGGGGAGAGAGCGGGGCAGTGGGATTAGTTTGGGATTGATACAGGGCTATGGGGAGAGGAACGGGGCAGTGGGATTAGTTTGGGGATTGCTACAGGGCTATGGGGAGAGAGTGGGGCAGTGGGATTGATACAGGACTATGGGGAGAGAGCGGGGCAGTGGGATTAGTTTGGGATTGATACAGGGCTATGTGGAGAGAGCGGGGCAGTGGGATTAGTTTGGGGATTGATACAGGGCTATGGGGAGAGAGTGGGGCAGTGGGATTAGTTTGGAATTGATACAGGGCTATGGGGTGAGAGTGGGGCAGTGGGATTAGTTTGGAATTGATACAGGGCTATGGGGAGAGAGTGGGGCAGTGGGATTAGTTTGGGGATTGCGACAGGGCTATGGGCAGGGAGCGGGGCGGTGGGATTAGTTTGGGGTTGATACAGGGCTATGGTGAGAGGGCGGGGCAGTGGGATTAGTTTGGGATTGATACAGGGCTATGGGGAGAGAGCGGGGTAGTGGGATTACTTTGGAATTGATACAGGGCTATGGTGAGAGGGCGGGACAGTGGGATTAGTTTGGAATTGATACAGGGCTATGGTGAGAGGGCGGGCCAGTGGGATTACTTGGGATTGATACAGGGCTATGGGGAGGGAGCGGGGGAATGGGATTAGTTTGGGATTGATGCAGGACTATGGGGAGAGAGCGGGGCAGTGGGATTAGTTTTGGGATGGATACAGGGCTATGGGGAGAGAGCTGGCTGTGGGAATAGTTTGGGATGGATACAGAGTTTTGGGGAGAGAGGGGGCAGTGGGATTAGTTTGGGGATTGCTACAGGGCTATGGGGAGGGAACGGGGCAGTGGGATTAGTTTGGGGATTGCTACAGGGCTATGGGGAGAGAGTGGGGCAGTGGGATTAGTTTGGGATTGATACAGGGCTATGGGGAGAGGGGGGGCAGTGGGATTAGTATGGAGATTGATACAGCGCTATAGGAAGAGAGCGCGGCAGTGGGATTAGTTTGGGATTGATACAGAGTTTTGGGAAGAGAGTGGGGTAGTGGGATTAGTTTGGGATTGATACAGGGCTATGAGGTGAGAGCGGGACAGTGGGATTAGTTTGGGATTGATACAGGGCTATGGGGAGAGAGCAAGGCAGTGGGATTAGTTTGAGGATTGCTACAGGGCTATGGGGAGGGGCAGATGGATTAGTTTGGGATTGATACAGGGCTATGAGGTGAGAGTAGGGCAGTGGGATTAGTTTGCGGATTGATACAGGGCTATGAGCTGAGAGTGGGGCAGTGGGACTAGTTTGGGGATTGATACAGGGCTATGGGGAGAGAGCAGGGCAGTGGGATTACTTGGGATTGATACAGGGCTATGGGGTGAAAGCGGGGCAGTGGGATTAGTTTGGGGATTGCTACAGGGCTATGGGGAGAGAGCGGGTCAGTGGGATTACTTGGGATTGATACAGGGCTATGGGGAGGGAGCGGGGCACTGGGATTAGTTTGGGATTGATACAGGACTATGAGGAGAGAGCGGGGCAGTGGGAATAGTTTTGGGATTGATACAGGGCTATGGGGAGAGAGCGGGGCAGTGGGATTAGTTTGGGATTGCGACAGGTCTATGGGGAGAGACCGGGGCAGTGGGGTTAGTTTGGGATTGATACAGGGCTATGGGGAGGGAGCGGGGCAGTGGGATTAATTTGGGATTGATACAGGTCAATGGGGAGAGAGCAGGCAGTGGGATTAGTTTGGGATTTATACAGGGTTATGGGGAGAGTTCGGGGCAGTGGGATTACTTTGGGGGCCGATACAGGGCTATGGGGATAGAACGGGGCAGTGGGATTAGTTTGGGATTGACACAGGGCTATGGGGAGGGAGCGGGGCAGTGGGATTAGTTTGGGGTTGCTACAGGGCTATGGGTAGGGGCATATGGATTAGTTTGGGATTGATACGGGGTAATGAGGTGAGAGTGGGGAAGTGGGATTAGTTTGGGGATTGATACTGGGCTATGGGAAGAGAGCGGGACGTGGGATTAGTTTGGGATGCATACATACCTTTGGGAAGAGAGTGGGGCAGTGGGATTAGTATGGAGATTGATACAGGGCTATGTGGAGAGAGCGGGGCAGTGGGATTTGTTTGGGATTGATACTGGGCTATGGGGAGAGAGTGAGGCAGTGGGATTAGTTGGGGATTGATACAGGGCTATGGGGAGAGCGGGGCAGTGGGATTAGTTTTGGATTGATACAGGGCTATGGGGAGAGAGCGGGACAGTGGGATTAGTTTGGGGATTGATAAAGGGCTATGGGGAGAGAGCGGGGCAGTGGGATTTGTTTGGGATTGATACTGGGCTATGGGGAGAGAGTGAGGCAGTGGGATTAGTTGGGGATTGATACAGGGCTATGGGGAGAGCGGGGCAGTGGGATTAGTTTTGGATTGATACAGGGCTATGGGGAGAGAGCGGGACAGTGGGATTAGTTTGGGATTGATACAGGGTTATGGGCAGAGAGCGGGGCAGTGGGATTAGTTTGGGATTGATACAGGGCTATGGAGAGAGAGCGGGGCAGTGGGATTAGTTTGGGGATTGATACAGGGCTATGGGGAGAGAGCGGGTCAGTGGGATTGGTTTGGGGTTGATACAGGGCTATGGGGAGAGAGCGGGGCAGTGGGATTAGTTTGTGATTGATACAGGGCTATGGCGAGAGAGCGTGGCAGTGGGATTAGTTTGTGATTGATACAGGGCTATGGGGAGATAGCGGGGCAGTGGGATTAGTTTGGGATTGATACAGGGCGATGGGGAGAGAGCGGGGCAGTGGGATTAGTTTGGGATTGATACATGGCTATGGGGAGAGAGCGGGGCAGTGGGATTAGTTTGGGATTGATACAGGGCTATGGGGAGAGAGCGGGGCAGTGGGATTAGTTTGGGATTGATACAGGGCTATGGGGGAGAGAGCGGGGCAGTGGGATTAGTTTGGGTTTGATACAGGGCTATGGGGTGAGAGTGGGGCAGTGGGATTAGTTTGGGATTGATACAGGGCTATGGGGAGAGACCGGGGCAGTGGGATTAGTTTGGGATTGATACAGGGCTATGGGGAGAGAGCGGGGCAGTGGGATTAATTTGGGATTGATACAGGGCTATGGGCAGAGAGCGGGGCAGTGGGATTAGTTTGGGATTGATACAGGGCTATGGAGAGAGAGCGGGGCAGTGGGATTAGTTTGGGGTTGATACAGGCCTATGGGGAGAGAGCGGGGCAGTGGGATTGGTTTGGGATGGATACAGAGCTTTGGGAAGAGAGTGGGGCAGTGGCATTAGTATTGAGATTGATACAGGGCTATGGGAAGAGAGCAGGTCAGTGGGATTACTTTGGAATTGATACGGCCGATGGGGAGAGAGCGGGGCATTGGGATTAGTTTGGGATTGATACAGGGCTATGGGGCGAGAGCAAGGCAGTGGGATTAGTTTGGGGATTGATACAGGGCTATTAGCAGAGAGTGGGGCAGTGGGATCAGTTTGGGGATTGCTACAGGGCTATGGGGAGGGGCAGATGGATTGGTTTGGGATTGATACAGGCCTTTGGGGAGAGAGCGGGTCAGTGGGATTACTTGGGATTGATACAGGGCTATGGGGAGGGAGCGGGGCAATGGGATTAATTTGGGGATCGATACAGGGCTATGGGGCGAGAGCGGGGCAGTGGGATTAGTTTGGGACTGATACAGGGCTATGGGGAGTGTGCGGGGCAGTGGGATTAGTATGGAGTTTGATACAGGGCTATAGGAAGAGAGCGCGGCAGTGGGATTAGTTTGGGATTGATACAGAGTTTTGGGAAGAGAGCGGGGCAGTGGGATTAGGTTGGGGATTGATACAGGTCTCTGGGGAGAGAGCGGGGCAGTGGTATTCATTTGGGGATTGATACAGGGCTATGGGGAGAGAGCGGGGCAGTGGGATTAGTTTGGGATTGATACAGGGCTATGGGGAGAGAGCGGGGCAGTGGGATTAGTTTGGTGATTGCTACAGCGCGAGGGGAGGGGCAGATGGGTTAGCTTTGGATTGATTCAGGGCTATGGGGAGAGAGTGGGGCAGTGGGATTAGTTTGGGGATTGCGACAGGGCTATGGGGAGGTGCAGATGGATTAGTTTGGGATTGATACAGGGCTATGGGGAGAGAGCGGGGCAGTGGGATTAGTTTGGGATTGATGCAGGGCTATGGGGAGAGAGCGGGGCAGTGGGATTAGTTTGGGGATTGATACAGGTCTATGGGGCGAGAGTGGGGCAGTAGGATTAGTTTGGGGATTGATACAGGGCTATGGGGAGAGAGCGGGGCAGTGGGATTAGTTTGCGATTGATATAGGTCTCTGGGGCGAGAGTGGGGCAGAGGGATTAGTTTGGGGATTGATACAGGGCTATGGGGAGAGATTGGGGCAGTGGGATTAGTTTGGGTTTGATACAGGGCTATGGGGAGAGAGCGGGGCAGTGGGATTAGTTTGGGATTGATACAGGGCGATGGGGAGAGAGTGGGGCAGTGGGATTCGTTTGGGCTTGATACTGGGCTATGGGGAGAGAATGGGGCAGTGGGATTTGTTTGGGATTGATACAGGGCTATGGGGAGAGAGCGGGACAGTGGGATTAGTTTGGGGATTGATACAGGGCTATTGGGATGGTGAGGGACAGTGGGATTAGTTTGGGGATTGATACAGGGCTATGGGGATAGAGCGGGGCAGTGGGATTTGTTTGGGATTGATACTGGGGTATGGGGAGAGAGCGGGGCAGTGGGATCTGTTTGGGATTGATACAGGGCTATGGGGAGAGAGCGGGGCAGTGGGATTAATTTGGGATTGATACAGGGCTATGGGGAGAGAGCGGGGCAGTGGCATTAGTTTGGGTTTGATACAGGGCTATGGGGTGAGAGTGGGGCAGTGGGATTAGTTTGGGATTGATACAGGGCTATGGGGAGAGAGCGGGGCAGTGGGATTAGTTTGGGATTGATACAGGGCTATGGGGAGAGAGCGGGGCAGTGGGATTAATTTGGGATTGATACAGGGCTATGGGCAGAGAGCGGGGCAGTGGGATTAGTTTGGGATTGATACAGGGCTATGGAGAGAGCGGGGCAGTGGGATTAGTTTGGGGTTGATACAGGCCTATGTGGAGAGAGCGGGGCAGTGGGATTGGTTTGGGATGGATACAGAGCTTTGGGAAGAGAGTGGGGCAGTGGCATTAGTATTGAGATTGATACAGGGCTATGGGAAGAGAGCAGGTCAGTGGGATAACTTTGGAATTGATACGGCCTATGGGGAGAGAGCGGGTCAGTGGGATTACTTGGGATTGATACAGGGCTATGGGGAGGGAGCGGGGCAATGGGATTAGTTTGGGGATCGATACAGGGCTATGGGGCGAGAGTGGGGCTGTGGGATTAGTTTGGGAATGAT
This sequence comes from Scyliorhinus torazame, assembly GCF_047496885.1. Lineage (NCBI taxonomy): Eukaryota > Metazoa > Chordata > Chondrichthyes > Carcharhiniformes > Scyliorhinidae > Scyliorhinus > Scyliorhinus torazame. The sequence goes on along the minus strand of NC_092725.1, from coordinate 25,870,697 downwards.
ACAGGGCTATGGGGAGAGAGCGGGGCAGTGGGATGAGTATGGAGTTTGATACAGAGTTTTGGGAAGAGAGCGGGGCAGTGGGATTAGGTTGGGGATTGATACAGGTCTATGGGGAGAGAGCGGGGCAGTGGGATTCATTTGGGGATTGATACAGGGCTATGGGGAGAGAGCGGGGCAGTGGGATTAGTTTGGGATTGATGCAGGGCTATGGGGAGAGAGCGGGGCAGTGGGATTAGTTTGGTGATTGCTACAGCGCGAGGGGAGGGGCAGATGGGTTAGTTTGGGATTGATACAGGGCTATGGGGAGAGAGTGGGGCAGTGGGATTAGTTTGGGGATTGCGACAGGGCTATGGGGAGGGGCAGATGGATTAGTTTGGGATTGATACAGGGCGATGGGGAGAGAGCGAGGCAGTGGGATTAGTTTGGGATTGATGCAGGGCTATGGGGAGAGAGCGGGACAGTGGGATTAGTTTGGGATTGATACAGGGCTATTGGGATGGTGAGGGACAGTGGGATTAGTTTGGGGATTGATACAGAGCTGTGGGGAGAGAGCGGGGCAGTGGTTTTAGTTTGGGATTGATACAGGGCTATGGGGATAGAGCGGGGCAGTGGGATTTGTTTGGGATTGATACTGGGTTATTGGGAGAGAGCGGGGCAGTGGGATCTGTTTGGGATTGATACAGGGCTATGGGGAGAGAGCGGGGCACTGGGATTAGTTTGGGATTGATACAGGGCTATGGGGAGAGCGGGGCAGTGGGATTAGTTTTGGATTAATACAGGGCTATGGGGGCAGAGTGGGGCAGTGGGATTAGTTTGGGGTTCATACAGGGCTATGGGGAGAGAGTGGTGCAGTGGGATTAGTTTGGGACTGATTCGGTCCAAGGGGAGAGAGCGGGTCAGTGGGATTATCATAGAATTTACAGTGCAGAAGGAGAGCCATTCGGCCCATCGAATCTGCACCGGCTCTTGGAAAGAGCACCCTACCCAAGGTCAACACCTCCACCCGATCCCCATAACCCAGTAACCCACCCAACACTATGGGTAATTTTGGACACGAAGAGCAATTTATCATGGCCAATCTACCTAACCTGTACATCTTTGGACTGTGGGCGGAAACCGGAGCACCCGGAGGAAACCCACGCACACATGGGGAGAACGTGCAGACTCCGCACAGACAGAGACCCAAGCCGGAATCGAACCTGGGATACTGGAGCTGTGAAGAAATTGTGCTATCCACAATGCTACCTTGCTGCCCCTTAGTTTGGGATTGATATAGGTCTATGGGGAGAGAGTGGGGCAGTGGGATTAGTTTGGGGTTGATACAGGGTTATGGGGAGAGAGTGGGGCAGTGGGATTAGTTTGGGGTTGATACAGGGTTATGGGGAGAGAGTGGGGCAGTTGGATTAGTTTGGGATTGATACAGGTCTATGGGGAGAGTGGGGGGCTATGGGGAGAGTGGCGCAGTGGGATTGGTTTGGGAATGATACACGGCTATGCGGAGAGAGCGGGACAGTGGGATTAGTTTGGGAATGATACACGGCTATGCGGAGAGAGCGGGGCAGTGGTATTAGTTTGGGGATTGATACAGGGCTATGGGAAGAGAGGGGGGCAGTGGGATTAGTTTGGGATTGATACAGGGCTATGAGCTGAGAGCGGGGCAGTGGGATTAGTTTGGGGATTGATACAGGGCTATGGGAATGGCGTGGGACAGTGGGATTAGTTTGGGGATTGACACAGAGCTGTGGGGAGTGAGCGGTGCAGTGGGATTAGTTTGGGGATTGATATAGGGCTATGGGGAGAGCGGGGCAGTGGGATTAGTTTGGGGATTAATACAAGGCTATGGGGGGAGAGCGGGACAGTGGGGTTAGTTTGGGGTTGATACAGGGCAATGGGGAGAGCGGGGCAGTGGGATTAGTTTGGGGATTGATAGAGGGCTATGGGGAGAGGGCGGGACAGTGGGATTAGTTTGGGGATTGATACAGGGCTATGGGGAGAGAGCGGGGCAGTGGGATTTGTTTGGTGTTGATACAGGGCTATGGGGAGAGCGAGGCAGTGGGATTAGTTTGGGATTGATACAGGGCTATGGGGGGAGAGCGGGACAGTGGGATTAGTTTGGGGTTGATACAGGGCTATGGGGAGGGAGTGGGGCAGTGGGATTTGTTTGGGATTGATACAGGGCTATGGGGGGAGAGCGGGGCACTGGGATTTGTTTGGGGTTGATACAGGGCTATGGGGAGGGAGTGGGGCAGTGGGATTTGTTTGGGAGTGATACAGGCCTATGGGAAGAGAGCGGGGGAGTGGGATTTGTTTGGGATTGATACAGGGCTATGGGGAGAGTGGGGCAGTGGGATTTGTTTGGGATTAATACAGGGCTCTGGGGGCACAGCGGGGCAGTGGGATTAGTTTGGGGTTCATACAGGGCTATGGGGAGAGTGGGGCAGTGGCATTAGTTTGGGATTGATACAGGGCTATGGGGATAGAGCTGGGCAGTGGAATTTGTTTGGGATTGATACTGGGGTATTGGGAGAGAGCGGGGCAGTGGGATCTGTTTGGGATTGATACAGGGCTATGGGGAGAGGGCGGGGCACTGGGATTAGTTTGGGATTGATACAGGGCTATGGGGAGAGCGGGGCAGTGGGATTAGTTTGGGATTAATACAGGGCTATGGGGGCAGAGTGGGGCAGTGGGATTAGTTTGGGGTTCATACAGGGCTATGGGGAGAGAGTGGTGCAGTGGGATTAGTTTGGGACTGATTCGGTCCAAGGGGAGAGAGCGGGTCAGTGGGATTATCATAGAATTTACAGTGCAGAAGGAGAGCCATTCGGCCCATCGAGTCTGCACCGGCTCTTGGAAAGAGCACCCTACCCAAGGTCAACACCTCCACCCGATCCCCATAACCCAGTAACCCACCCAACACTATGGGTAATTTTGGACACTAAGAGCAATTTATCATGGCCAATCTACCTAACCTGTACATCTTTGGACTGTGGGAGGAAACCGGAGCACCCGGAGGAAACCCACGCAGACATGGGGAGAATGTGCAGACTCCGCACAGACAGAGACCCAAGCCGGAATCGAACCTGGGATACTGGAGCTGTGAAGAAATTGTGCTATCCACAATGCTACCTTGCTGCCCCTTAGTTTGGGATTGATATAGGTCTATGGGGAGAGAGTGGGGCAGTGGGATTAGTTTGGGGTTGATACAGGGTTATGGGGAGAGAGTGGGGCAGTGGGATTTGTTTGGGGTTGATACAGGGTTATGGGGAGAGAGTGGGGCAGTGGGATTAGTTTGAGATTGATGTGGGTCTATGGGGGGAGAACGGGGCAGTTGGATTAGTTTGGGATTGATACAGGTCTATGGGGAGAGTGGGGGGCTATGGGGAGAGTGGCGCAGTGGGATTGGTTTGGGAATGATACACGGCTATGCGGAGAGAGCGGGACAGTGGGATTAGTTTGGGAATGATACACGGCTATGCGGAGAGAGCGGGGCAGTGGTATTAGTTTGGGGATTGATACAGGGCTATGGGAAGAGAGGGGGGCAGTGGGATTAGTTTGGGATTGATACAGGGCTATGAACTGAGAGCGGGGCAGTGGGATTAGTTTGGGGATTGATACAGAGCTGTGGGGAGTGAGCGGTGCAGTGGGATTAGTTTGGGGATTGATATAGGGCTATGGGGAGAGCGGGGCAGTGGGATTAGTTTGGGGATTAATACAGGGCTATGAGGGGAGAGCGGGACAGTGGGATTAGTTTGGGGTTGATACAGGGCAATGGGGAGAGCGGGGCAGTGGGATTAGTTTGGGGATTGATAGAGGGCTATGGGGAGAGGGCGGGACAGTGGGATTAGTTTGGGGATTGATACAGGGCTATGGGGAGAGAGCGGGGCAGTGGGATTAGTTTGGGGTTGATACAGGGTTATGGGGAGAGAGTGGGGCAGTGGGATTAGTTTGGGGTTGATACAGGGTTATGGGGAGAGAGTGGGGCAGTGGGATTAGTTTGAGATTGATCTAGGTCTATGGGGGGAGAACGGGGCAGTTGGATTAGTTTGGGATTGACACAGGGCTATGGGGAGGGAGCGGGGCAGTGGGATTAGTTTGGGGTTGCTACAGGGCTATGGGTAGGGGCATATGGATTAGTTTGGGATTGATACGGGGTAATGAGGTGAGAGTGGGGAAGTGGGATTAGTTTGGGGATTGATACTGGGCTATGGGAAGAGAGCGGGACGTGGGATTAGTTTGGGATGCATACATACCTTTGGGAAGAGAGTGGGGCAGTGGGATTAGTATGGAGATTGATACAGGACTATGTGGAGAGAGCGGGGCAGTGGGATTTGTTTGGGATTGATACTGGGCTATGGGGAGAGAGTGAGGCAGTGGGATTAGTTGGGGATTGATACAGGGCTATGGGGAGAGCGGGGCAGTGGGATTAGTTTTGGATTGATACAGGGCTATGGGGAGAGAGCGGGACAGTGGGATTAGTTTGGGGATTGATAAAGGGCTATGGGGAGAGAGCGGGGCAGTGGGATTTGTTTGGGATTGATACTGGGCTATGGGGAGAGAGTGAGGCAGTGGGATTAGTTGGGGATTGATACAGGGCTATGGGGAGAGCGGGGCAGTGGGATTAGTTTTGGATTGATACAGGGCTATGGGGAGAGAGCGGGACAGTGGGATTAGTTTGGGATTGATACAGGGTTATGGGCAGAGAGCGGGGCAGTGGGATTAGTTTGGGATTGATACAGGGCTATGGAGAGAGAGCGGGGCAGTGGGATTAGTTTGGGGATTGATACAGGGCTATGGGGAGAGAGCGGGTCAGTGGGATTGGTTTGGGGTTGATACAGGGCTATGGGGAGAGAGCGGGGCAGTGGGATTAGTTTGTGATTGATACAGGGCTATGGCGAGAGAGCGTGGCAGTGGGATTAGTTTGTGATTGATACAGGGCTATGGGGAGATAGCGGGGCAGTGGGATTAGTTTGGGATTGATACAGGGCGATGGGGAGAGAGCGGGGCAGTGGGATTAGTTTGGGATTGATACATGGCTATGGGGAGAGAGCGGGGCAGTGGGATTAGTTTGGGATTGATACAGGGCTATGGGGAGAGAGCGGGGCAGTGGGATTAGTTTGGGATTGATACAGGGCTATGGGGGAGAGAGCGGGGCAGTGGGATTAGTTTGGGTTTGATACAGGGCTATGGGGTGAGAGTGGGGCAGTGGGATTAGTTTGGGATTGATACAGGGCTATGGGGAGAGACCGGGGCAGTGGGATTAGTTTGGGATTGATACAGGGCTATGGGGAGAGAGCGGGGCAGTGGGATTAATTTGGGATTGATACAGGGCTATGGGCAGAGAGCGGGGCAGTGGGATTAGTTTGGGATTGATACAGGGCTATGGAGAGAGAGCGGGGCAGTGGGATTAGTTTGGGGTTGATACAGGCCTATGGGGAGAGAGCGGGGCAGTGGGATTGGTTTGGGATGGATACAGAGCTTTGGGAAGAGAGTGGGGCAGTGGCATTAGTATTGAGATTGATACAGGGCTATGGGAAGAGAGCAGGTCAGTGGGATTACTTTGGAATTGATACGGCCGATGGGGAGAGAGCGGGGCATTGGGATTAGTTTGGGATTGATACAGGGCTATGGGGCGAGAGCAAGGCAGTGGGATTAGTTTGGGGATTGATACAGGGCTATTAGCAGAGAGTGGGGCAGTGGGATCAGTTTGGGGATTGCTACAGGGCTATGGGGAGGGGCAGATGGATTGGTTTGGGATTGATACAGGGCTTTGGGGAGAGAGCGGGTCAGTGGGATACTTGGGATTGATACAGGGCTATGGGGAGGGAGCGGGGCAATGGGATTAGTTTGGGGATCGATACAGGGCTATGGGGCGAGAGCGGGGCAGTGGGATTAGTTTGGGACTGATACAGGGCTATGGGGAGTGTGCGGGGCAGTGGGATTAGTATGGAGTTTGATACAGGGCTATAGGAAGAGAGCGCGGCAGTGGGATTAGTTTGGGATTGATACAGAGTTTTGGGAAGAGAGCGGGGCAGTGGGATTAGGTTGGGGATTGATACAGGTCTCTGGGGAGAGAGCGGGGCAGTGGTATTCATTTGGGGATTGATACAGGGCTATGGGGAGAGAGCGGGGCAGTGGGATTAGTTTGGGATTGATACAGGGCTATGGGGAGAGAGCGGGGCAGTGGGATTAGTTTGGTGATTGCTACAGCGCGAGGGGAGGGGCAGATGGGTTAGCTTTGGATTGATTCAGGGCTATGGGGAGAGAGTGGGGCAGTGGGATTAGTTTGGGGATTCCGACAGGGCTATGGGGAGTTGCAGATGGATTAGTTTGGGATTGATACAGGGCTATGGGGAGAGAGCGGGGCATTGGGATTAGTTTGGGATTGATGCAGGGCTATGGGGAGAGAGCGGGGCAGTGGGATTAGTTTGGGGATTGATACAGGTCTATGGGGCGAGAGTGGGGCAGTAGGATTAGTTTGGGGATTGATACAGGGCTATGGGGAGAGAGCGGGGCAGTGGGATTAGTTTGCGATTGATATAGGTCTCTGGGGCGAGAGTGGGGCAGTGGGATTAGTTTGGGGATTGATACAGGGCTATGGGGAGAGATTGGGGCAGTGGGATTAGTTTGGGTTTGATACAGGGCTATGGGGAGAGAGCGGGGCAGTGGGATTAGTTTGGGATTGATACAGGGCGATGGGGAGAGAGTGGGGCAGTGGGATTCGTTTGGGCTTGATACTGGGCTATGGGGAGAGAGCGGGGCAGTGGGATTTGTTTGGGATTGATACAGGGCTATGGGGAGAGAGCGGGACAGTGGGATTAGTTTGGGGATTGATACAGGGCTATTGGGATGGTGAGGGACAGTGGGATTAGTTTGGGGATTGATACAGGGCTATGGGGATAGAGCGGGGCAGTGGGATTTGTTTGGGATTGATACTGGGGTATGGGGAGAGAGCGGGGCAGTGGGATCTGTTTGGGATTGATACAGGGCTATGGGGAGAGAGCGGGGCAGTGGGATTAATTTGGGATTGATACAGGGCTATGGGGAGAGAGCGGGGCAGTGGCATTAGTTTGGGTTTGATACAGGGCTATGGGGTGAGAGTGGGGCAGTGGGATTAGTTTGGGATTGATACAGGGCTATGGGGAGAGAGCGGGGCAGTGGGATTAGTTTGGGATTGATACAGGGCTATGGGGAGAGAGCGGGGCAGTGGGATTAATTTGGGATTGATACAGGGCTATGGGCAGAGAGCGGGGCAGTGGGATTAGTTTGGGATTGATACAGGGCTATGGAGAGAGCGGGGCAGTGGGATTAGTTTGGGGTTGATACAGGCCTATGTGGAGAGAGCGGGGCAGTGGGATTGGTTTGGGATGGATACAGAGCTTTGGGAAGAAAGTGGGGCAGTGGCATTAGTATTGAGATTGATACAGGGCTATGGGAAGAGAGCAGGTCAGTGGGATAACTTTGGAATTGATACGGCCTATGGGGAGAGAGCGGGTCAGTGGGATTACTTGGGATTGATACAGGGCTATGGGGAGGGAGCGGGGCAATGGGATTAGTTTGGGGATCGATACAGGGCTATGGGGTGAGAGTGGGGCTGTGGGATTAGTTTGGGAATGATACAGGGCTATGGGGAGAGAGCGGGGCAGTGGGATGAGTATGGAGTTTGATACAGAGTTTTGGGAAGAGAGCGGGGCAGTGGGATTAGGTTGGGGATTGATACAGGTCTATGGGGAGAGAGCGGGGCAGTGGGATTCATTTGGGGATTGATACAGGGCTATGGGGAGAGAGCGGGGCAGTGGGATTAGTTTGGGATTGATGCAGGGCTATGGGGAGAGAGCGGGGCAGTGGGATTAGTTTGGTGATTGCTACAGCGCGAGGGGAGGGGCAGATGGGTTAGTTTGGGATTGATACAGGGCTATGGGGAGAGAGTGGGGCAGTGGGATTAGTTTGGGGATTGCGACAGGGCTATGGGGAGGGGCAGATGGATTAGTTTGGGATTGATACAGGGCGATGGGGAGAGAGCGAGGCAGTGGGATTAGTTTGGGATTGATGCAGGGCTATGGGGAGAGAGCGGGGCAGTGGGATTAGTTTGGGATTGATACAGGGCTATGGGGAGAGAGCGGGGTAGTGGGATTAGTTTGGGGATTGCTACAGGTCTATGGGGCGAGAGTGGGGCAGTGGGATTAGTTTGGGGATTGATACAGGTCTATGGGGCGAGAGCGGGGCAGTGGGATTAGTTTGGGGATTGATATAGGTCTATGGGGCGAGAGTGGGGCAGTGGGATTAGTGTGGGATTGATACAGGGCTATGGGGAGAGATTGGGGCAGTGGGATTAGTTTGGGTTTGATACAGGGCTATGGGGAGAGAGCTGGGCAGTGGGATTAGTTTGGGATTGATACAGGGCTATGGGGAGAGAGTGGGGCAGTGGGATTCGTTTGGGATTGATACTGGGCTATGGGGAGAGAGCGGGGCAGTGGGATTTGTTTGGGATTGATACAGGGCTATGGGGAGAGAGCGGGACAGTGGGATTAGTTTGGGGATTGATACAGGGCTATTGGGATGGTGAGGGACAGTGGGATTAGTTTGGGGATTGATACAGAGCTGTGGGGAGAGAGCGGGGCAGTGGTTTTAGTTTGGGATTGATACAGGGCTATGGGGATAGAGCGGGGCAGTGGGATTTGTTTGGGATTGATACTGGGTTATTGGGAGAGAGCGGGGCAGTGGGATCTGTTTGGGATTGATACAGGGCTATGGGGAGAGAGCGGGGCACTGGGATTAGTTTGGGATTGATACAGGGCTATGGGGAGAGCGGGGCAGTGGGATTAGTTTTGGATTAATACAGGGCTATGGGGGCAGAGTGGGGCAGTGGGATTAGTTTGGGGTTCATACCGGGCTATGGGGAGAGAGTGGTGCAGTGGGATTAGTTTGGGACTGATTCGGTCCAAGGGGAGAGAGCGGGTCAGTGGGATTATCATAGAATTTACAGTGCAGAAGGAGAGCCATTCGGCCCATCGAATCTGCACCGGCTCTTGGAAAGAGCACCCTACCCAAGGTCAACACCTCCACCCGATCCCCATAACCCAGTAACCCACCCAACACTATGGGTAATTTTGGACACGAAGAGCAATTTATCATGGCCAATCTACCTAACCTGTACATCTTTGGACTGTGGGCGGAAACCGGAGCACCCGGAGGAAACCCACGCACACATGGGGAGAACGTGCAGACTCCGCACAGACAGAGACCCAAGCCGGAATCGAACCTGGGATACTGGAGCTGTGAAGAAATTGTGCTATCCACAATGCTACCTTGCTGCCCCTTAATTTGGGATTGATATAGGTCTATGGGGAGAGAGTGGGGCAGTGGGATTAGTTTGGGGTTGATACAGGGTTATGGGGAGAGAGTGGGGCAGTGGGATTAGTTTGGGGTTGATACAGGGTTATGGGGAGAGAGTGGGGCAGTTGGATTAGTTTGGGATTGATACAGGTCTATGGGGAGAGTGGGGGGCTATGGGGAGAGTGGCGCAGTGGGATTGGTTTGGGAATGATACACGGCTATGCGGAGAGAGCGGGACAGTGGGATTAGTTTGGGAATGATACACGGCTATGCGGAGAGAGCGGGGCCGTGGTATTAGTTTGGGGATTGATACAGGGCTATGGGAAGAGAGGGGGGCAGTGGGATTAGTTTGGGATTGATACAGGGCTATGAGCTGAGAGCGGGGCAGTGGGATTAGTTTGGGGATTGATACAGGGCTATGGGAATGGCGTGGGACAGTGGGATTAGTTTGGGGATTGACACAGAGCTGTGGGGAGTGAGCGGTGCAGTGGGATTAGTTTGGGGATTGATATAGGGCTATGGGGAGAGCGGGGCAGTGGGATTAGTTTGGGGATTAATACAAGGCTATGGGGGGAGAGCGGGACAGTGGGATTAGTTTGGGGTTGATACAGGGCAATGGGGAGAGCGGGGCAGTGGGATTAGTTTGGGGATTGATAGAGGGCTATGGGGAGAGGGCGGGACAGTGGGATTAGTTTGGGGATTGATACAGGGCTATGGGGAGAGAGCGGGGCAGTGGGATTTGTTTGGTGTTGATACAGGGCTATGGGGAGAGCGAGGCAGTGGGATTAGTTTGGGATTGATACAGGGCTATGGGGGGAGAGCGGGACAGTGGGATTAGTTTGGGGTTGATACAGGGATATGGGGAGGGAGTGGGGCAGTGGGATTTGTTTGGGATTGATACAGGGCTATGGGGGGAGAGCGGGGCAGTGGGATTTGTTTGGGGTTGATACAGGGCTATGGGGAGGGAGTGGGGCAGTGGGATTTGTTTGGGAGTGATACAGGCCTATGGGAAGAGAGCGGGGGAGTGGGATTTGTTTGGGATTGATACAGGGCTATGGGGAGAGTGGGGCAGTGGGATTTGTTTGGGATTAATACAGGGCTCTGGGGGCACAGCGGGGCAGTGGGATTAGTTTGGGGTTCATACAGGGCTATGGGGAGAGTGGGGCAGTGGCATTAGTTTGGGATTGATACAGGGCTATGGGGATAGAGCTGGGCAGTGGAATTTGTTTGTGATTGATACTGGGGTATTGGGAGAGAGCGGGGCAGTGGGATCTGTTTGGGATTGATACAGGGCTATGGGGAGAGGGCGGGGCACTGGGATTAGTTTGGGATTGATACAGGGCTATGGGGAGAGCGGGGCAGTGGGATTAGTTTGGGATTAATACAGGGCTATGGGGGCAGAGTGGGGCAGTGGGATTAGTTTGGGGTTCATACAGGGCTATGGGGAGAGAGTGGTGCAGTGGGATTAGCTTGGGACTGATTCGGTCCAAGGGGAGAGAGCGGGTCAGTGGGATTATCATAGAATTTACAGTGCAGAAGGAGAGCCATTCGGCCCATCGAGTCTGCACCGGCTCTTGGAAAGAGCACCCTACCCAAGGTCAACACCTCCACCCGATCCCCATAACCCAGTAACCCACCCAACACTATGGGTAATTTTGGACACTAAGAGCAATTTATCATGGCCAATCTACCTAACCTGTACATCTTTGGACTGTGGGAGGAAACCGGAGCACCCGGAGGAAACCCACGCAGACATGGGGAGAATGTGCAGACTCCGCACAGACAGAGACCCAAGCCGGAATCGAACCTGGGATACTGGAGCTGTGAAGAAATTGTGCTATCCACAATGCTACCTTGCTGCCCCTTAGTTTGGGATTGATATAGGTCTATGGGGAGAGAGTGGGGCAGTGGGATTAGTTTGGGGTTGATACAGGGTTATGGGGAGAGAGTGGGGCAGTGGGATTTGTTTGGGGTTGATACAGGGTTATGGGGAGAGAGTGGGGCAGTGGGATTAGTTTGAGATTGATGTGGGTCTATGGGGGGCGAACGGGGCAGTTGGATTAGTTTGGGATTGATACAGGTCTATGGGGAGAGTGGGGGGCTATGGGGAGAGTGGCGCAGTGGGATTGGTTTGGGAATGATACACGGCTATGCGGAGAGAGCGGGACAGTGGGATTAGTTTGGGAATGATACACGGCTATGCGGAGAGAGCGGGGCAGTGGTATTAGTTTGGGGATTGATACAGGGCTATGGGAAGAGAGGGGGGCAGTGGGATTAGTTTGGGATTGATACAGGGCTATGAACTGAGAGCGGGGCAGTGGGATTAGTTTGGGGATTGATACAGAGCTGTGGGGAGTGAGCGGTGCAGTGGGATTAGTTTGGGGATTGATATAGGGCTATGGGGAGAGCGGGGCAGTGGGATTAGTTTGGGGATTAATACAGGGCTATGAGGGGAGAGCGGGACAGTGGGATTAGTTTGGGGTTGATACAGGGCAATGGGGAGAGCGGGGCAGTGGGATTAGTTTGGGGATTGATAGAGGGCTATGGGGAGAGGGCGGGACAGTGGGATTAGTTTGGGGATTGATACAGGGCTATGGGGAGAGAGCGGGGCAGTGGGATTAGTTTGGGGTTGATACAGGGTTATGGGGAGAGAGTGGGGCAGTGGGATTAGTTTGGGGTTGATACAGGGTTATGGGGAGAGAGTGGGGCAGTGGGATTAGTTTGAGATTGATCTAGGTCTATGGGGGGAGAACGGGGCAGTTGGATTAGTTTGGGATTGATACAGGTCTATGGGGAGAGTGGGGGGCTATGGGGAGAGTGGCGCAGTGGGATTGGTTTGGGAATGATACACGGCTATGCGGAGAGAGCGGGACAGTGGGATTAGTTTGGGAATGATACACGGCTATGCGGAGAGAGCGGGGCAGTGGTATTAGTTTGGGGATTGATACAGGGCTATGGGAAGAAAGGGGGGCAGTGGGATTAGTTTGGGATTGATACAGGGCTATGAGCTGAGAGCGGGGCAGTGGGATTAGTTTGGGGATTGATACAGGGCTTTGGGGATGGCGCGGGACAGTGGGATTAGTTTGGGGATTGACACAGAGCTGTGGGGAGTGAGCGGTGCAGTGGGATTAGTTTGGGGATTGATATAGGGCTATGAGGGGAGAGCGGGACAGTGGGATTAGTTTGGGGTTTATACAGGGCAATGGGGAGAGCGGGGCAGTGGGATTAGTTTGGGGATTGATAGAGGGCTATGGGGAGAGGGCGGGACAGTGGGATTAGTTTGGGGATTGATACAGGGCTATGGGGAGAGAGCGGGGCAGTGGGATTAGTTTGGGGTTGATACAGGGCTATGGGGAGAGCGGGGCAGTGGGATTAGTTTGGGATTGATACAGGGCTATGGGGGGAGAGCGGCACAGTGGGATTAGTTTGGGGTTGATACAGGGCTATGGGGAGGGAGTGGGGCAGTGGGATTTGTTTGGGATTGATACAGGGCTATGGGGGGAGAGCGGGGCAGTGGGATTTGTTTGGGGTTGATACAGGGCTATGGGGAGGGAGTGGGGCAGTGGGATTTGTTTGGGATTGATACAGGCCTATGGGGAGAGAGCGGGGGAGTGGGATTTGTTTGGGATTGATACAGGGCTATGGGGAGAGTGGGGCAGTGGGATTTGTTTGGGATTAATACAGGGCTCTGGGGGCAGAGCGGGGCAGTGGGATTAGTTTGGGGTTCATACAGGGCTATGGGGAGAGTGGGGCAGTGGCATTAGCTTGCGATTGATACAGGGCTACGGGGAGAGAGCGGGGCAGTGGGATTAGTTTGGGATTGATACAGGGTTCTAGGGAGAGAGCGGGTCAGTGGGATCATCATAGAATTTACAGTTCAGAAGGAGAGCCATTCGGCCCATCGAGTCTGCACCGGCTCTTGGAAAGAGCATCCTACCCAAGGTCAACACCTCCACCCGATCCCCATAACCCAGTAACCCCACCCAACACTAGGGGCAATTTTGGACACTAAGTTCAATTTATCATGGCCAATGTACCTAACCTGCACATCTTTGGACTGTGGGAGGAAACTCGGAGCTCCCGGAGGAAACCCACGCAGACATGGGGAGAATGTTCAGACTCCGCACAGATAGAGACCCAAGCCGGAATCGAACCTGGGATACTGGAGCTGTGAAGCAATTGTGCTATCCACAATGCTACCGTGCTGCCCCTTAGTTTGGGATTGATACAGGTCTATGGGAAGAGAGTGGGGCAGTGGGATTAGTTTGGGGTTGATACAGGGTTATGGGGAGAGAGTGGGGCAGTGGGATTAGTTTGAGATTGATATAGATCTATGGGGAGAGAGCGGGGCAGTGGGATTAGTTTGGGGTTTGATACAGGGCTATGGGGAGAGAGTGGGCAGTGGGATTAGTTTGGGGATTGATACAGGGCTATAGGGGGAGATCGGGCAGTTGGATTAGTTTGGGATTGATACAGGGCTCTGGGGAGAGAGGGCAGTGGGATTGGTTTGGGAATGATTCACGGCTATGCGTAGAGAGTGGGGCAGTGGATTAGTTTGGGATTGATACAGGGCTATGGGGAGAGTGGGGGGCAGTGGGATTAGTTTGGGGATTGATACAGGGCTATAGGGGTGAGCGGGGCAGTGGGATTAGTTTGGGATTGATACAGGGCTATGAGGAGAGTGGGGCAGTGGGATTGGTTTGGGAATGATACACGGCTATGCGGAGAGAGCGGGGCAGTGGTAATAGTTTGGGGATTGATATAGGGCTATGGGAAGAGAGGGGGGCAGTGGGATTAGTTTGGGGATTGATACAGGGCTATGGGGAGAGAGCGGGGCAGTGGGATTAGTTTGGGGATTGATACAGGGCCATGGGGAGAGCGGGGCAGTGGGATTAGTTTGGATTTAAACAGGGCTATGGGGAGAGAGCGGGGCAGTGGGATTAGTTTGGGATTGATACAGGGCTATAGGGAGAGAGCGGGGTAGTGGGATTAGTTTGGGATTGATACAGGGCTATGAGGAGAGTGGGGCAGTGGGATTGGTTTGGGAATGATACAGGGCTATGGGGAGAGCGGGGCAGTGGGATTAGTTTGAGATTGATGTAGGTCTATGGGGAGAGAGCGGGGCAGTGGGATTAGTTTGGGATTGATACAGGGCTATGGGGAGAGCGGGGCAGTGGGGTTAGTTTGGGATTGATACAGGGCTAATAGAGAGAGTGGAGCAGTGGGATTAGTTTGAGATTGATGTAGGTCTATGGGGAGAGAGCGGGGCAGTGGGATTAGTTTGGGATTGATACAGGGTTATGGGGAGAGAGTGGAGCAGTGGGATTAGTTTGAGATTGATGTAGGTCTATGGGGAGAGAGCGGGGCAGTGGGATTAGTTTGGGATTGATACAGGGCTATGGGGAGAGTGGGGGGCTATGGAGAGAGCGGGGCAGTGGGATTAGTTTTGGGATTGATACAGAGCTGTGGGGTGAGAGGGGGGCAGTGGGATTAGTTTTGGGATTGATACAGGGCTATGGGGACAGTGGCGGGCTATGGGGAGAGTGGGGCAGTGGGATTAGTTTGGGATTGATTCAGGGCTATGGGGAGAGAGTGGGGCAGTGGGATTAGTTTGGGATTGACACAGGGCTATGGGGAGAGAGTGGGGCAGTGGAATTAGTTTGGGGTTGATACAGGGTTAGAGGGAGAGAGCGGGTCAGTGGGATTAGTTTGGGGATTGATACAGGGCTATGGGGAGAGAGTGGTGCAGTGGGATTAGTTTGGAGATTGATACAGGGCTATGGGGAGAGAGCGGGGCAGTGGGATTAGTTTGGGGTTGATACAGGGCTGTGGGGAGAGAGAGGGGCAGTGGGATTAGTTTGGGACTGATTCGGTCCAAGGGGAGAGCGCGGGGCAGTGGGATTAGTTTGGGGTTGATACAGGGTTAGAGGGAGAGAGCGGGTCAGTGGGATTAGTTTGGGATTGATACAGGGCTATGGGGAGAGAGCGGGGCAGTGGGATTAGTTTGGGGTTGATACAGGGCTATGGGGAGAGAGTGGGGCAGTGGGATTAGTTTGGGACTGATTCGGTCCAAGGGGAGAGCGCGGGGCAGTGGGATTAGTTTGGGGTTGATACAGGGTTAGAGGGAGAGAGCGGGTCAGTGGGATTATCATAGAATTTACAGTGCAGGAGGAGAACCATTCGGCCCATCGAATCTGCACCGGCTCTTGGAAAGAGCATTCTACCCAAGGTCAACACCTCCACCCGATCCCCATAACCCTACCCAACACTAAGGATAATTTTGGACACTAAGGGCAATTTATCATGGCCAATCTACCTAACCTGTACACCTTTTGATTGTGGGAGGAAACTGGAGCACCCGGAGGAAACCCACACAGACATGGGGAGAATGTGTAGACTCCACACAGACAGTGACCCAAGCCGGAATCGAACCTGGGATACTGGAGCTGTGAAGAAATTGTGCTAGCCACAATGCTACCGTGCTGCCCCTTAGTTTTGGATTGATATAGGTCTATGGGGTGAGAGTGGGGCAGTGGGATTAGTTTGGGGTTGATACAGGGTTATGGGGAGAAGTGGGATTTGTTTGGGGATTGATACAGGGCTATGAGCTGAGAGCGGGGCAGTGGGATTAGTTTGGGGATTGATACAGAGCTATAGGGAGAGAGCGGGGCAGTGGGATTAGTTTGGGATTGATACATGGCTATGGGGAGAGAGCAGGCAGTGGGATTAGTTTGGGATTGATACAGGGCTATGGGGAGAGAGAAGGGCAGTGGGATTAGTTTGGGATTGATACACGGCTATGGGGAGAGCGGGGCAGTGGGATTTGTTTGGGATTGATACAGGGCTCTGGGGGCAGTGGGATTAGTTTGGGGTTCATACAGGGCTATGGGGAGAGAGTGGTGTAGTGGGATTAGTTTGGGACTGATTCGGTCCAAGGGGAGAGCGCGGGGCAGTGGGATTAGTTTGGGGTTGATACAGGGTTAGAGGGAGAGAGCGGGTCAGTTGGATTAGTTTGGGGTTGATACAGGGTTAGAGGGAGAGAGCGGGGCAGTGGGATTCGTTTGGGGATTGATACAGGGCTATGGGAAGAGAGGGGGGCAGTGGGATTAGTTTGGGATTGATACAGGGCTATGAGCTGAGAGCGGGGCAGTGGGATTAGTTTGGGGATTGATACAGGGTTATGGGGATGGCGCGGGACAGTGGGATTAGTTTGGGGATTGATACAGAGCTGTGGGGAGTGAGCGGTGCAGTGGGATTAGTTTGTGATTGATACACGGCTATGGGGAGAGCGGGGCAGTGGGATTAGTTTGGGACTGATTCGGTCCAAGGGGAGAGAGAGCGGGGCAGTGGGATTAGTTTGGGATTGATACAGGGCTATGGGGAGAGAGCGGGGCATAGGATTAGTTTGGGATTGGCACAGGGCTATGGGCAGAGAGCAGGGCAGTGGGATTAGGTTGGGGGTTGATACAGGGCTATGGGGAGAGAGCGGGGCAGTGGGATTAGTCTGGGATTGATATAGGTCTATGGGGCGAGAGTGGGGCAGTGGGATTAGTTTGGGGATTGATACAGGGCTATGGGGAGAGAGTGGGGCCGAGGGATTAGTTTGGGTTTGATACAGGGCTATGGGGAGAGAGCGGTGCAGTGGGATTAGTTTGGGATTGATACAGGGCTATGGGGAGAGAGCAGGGCAGTGGGATTAGTTTGGGATTGACACAGGGCTATGGGGACAGAGCTGGGCAGTGGGATTAGTTTGGGATTGACACAGGGCTATGGGGAGAGAGCTGGGCAGTGGGATTAGTTTGGGATTGATACAGGGCTATGGGGAGCGAGCGAGGCAGTTGGTTTAGTTTGGGATTGACACAGGGCTATGGGGAGAGAGCTGGGCATTGGGATTAGTTTGGGGATTGATACAGGGCTATGGGGAGAGAGCTGGGCAGTGGGATTAGTTTGGGATTGACACAGGGCTATGGGGAGAGAGCTGGGCAGTGGGATTAGTTTGGGATTGATACAGGGCTATGGGGAGAGAGCGGGGCACTGGGATTAGTTTGGGATTGATACAGAGCTATGGGGAGAGAGCGGGGCAGTGGGATTAGTTTGGGGTTCATACAGGGCTACGGGGAGAGAGTGGGGCAGTGGGATTAGTTTGGGACTGATTCGGTCCAAGGGGAGGGAGCGGGGCAGTGGGATTAGTTTGGGGTTGATACAGGGTTATAGGGAGAGAGCGGGTCAGTGGGATTATCATAGAATTTACAGTGCAGAAGGAGAGCCATTCTGCCCATCGAGTCTGCACCGGCTCTTGGAAAGAGCATCCTACCCAAGGTCAACACCTCCACCCGATCCCCATAACCCAGTAACCCCACCCAACACTATGGGCAATTTTGGACACTAAGGGCAATTTATCATGGCCAATCCACCTAACCTGTAAATCTTTGGACTGTGGGAGGAAACCGGAGCACCCGGAGGAAACCCACGCAGACACGGGGAGGATGTGCAGACTCCGCACAGACAGTGACCCAAGCCGGAATCGAACCTGGGATACTGGAGCTGTGAAGAAATTGTGCTATCCACAATGCTACCGTGCTGCCCCTTAGTATGGGATTGATATAGGTCTATGGGGAGAGAGTGGGGCAGTGGGATTAGTTTGGGGTTGATACAGGGTTATGGGGAGAGAGTGGGGCAGTGGGATTAGTTTGAGATTGATATAGATCTATGGGGAGAGAGCGGGGCAGTGGGATTAGTTTGGGGTTTGATACAGGGCTATGGGGAGAGAGTGGGCAGTGGGATTAGTTTGGGGATTGATACAGGGCTATAGGGGGAGATCGGGCAGTTGGATTAGTTTGGGATTGATACAGGGCTCTGGGGAGAGAGGGCAGTGGGATTGGTTTGGGAATGATTCACGGCTATGCGTAGAGAGTGGGGCAGTGGATTAGTTTGGGATTGATACAGGGCTATGGGGAGAGTGGGGGGCAGTGGGATTAGTTTGGGGATTGATACAGGGCTATAGGGGTGAGCGGGGCAGTGGGATTAGTTTGGGATTGATACAGGGCTATGAGGAGAGTGGGGCAGTGGGATTGGTTTGGGAATGATACACGGCTATGCGGAGAGAGCGGGGCAGTGGTAATAGTTTGGGGATTGATATAGGGCTATGGGAAGAGAGGGGGGCAGTGGGATTAGTTTGGGGATTGATACAGGGCTATGGGGAGAGAGCGGGGCAGTGGGATTAGTTTGGGGATTGATACAGGGCCATGGGGAGAGCGGGGCAGTGGGATTAGTTTGGATTTAAACAGGGCTATGGGGAGAGAGCGGGGCAGTGGGATTAGTTTGGGATTGATACAGGGCTATAGGGAGAGAGCGGGGTAGTGGGATTAGTTTGGGATTGATACAGGGCTATGAGGAGAGTGGGGCAGTGGGATTGGTTTGGGAATGATACAGGGCTATGGGGAGAGCGGGGCAGTGGGATTAGTTTGAGATTGATGTAGGTCTATGGGGAGAGAGCGGGGCAGTGGGATTAGTTTGGGATTGATACAGGGCTATGGGGAGAGCGGGGCAGTGGGGTTAGTTTGGGATTGATACAGGGCTAATAGAGAGAGTGGAGCAGTGGGATTAGTTTGAGATTGATGTAGGTCTATGGGGAGAGAGCGGGGCAGTGGGATTAGTTTGGGATTGATACAGGGTTATGGGGAGAGAGTGGAGCAGTGGGATTAGTTTGAGATTGATGTAGGTCTATGGGGAGAGAGCGGGGCAGTGGGATTAGTTTGGGATTGATACAGGGCTATGGGGAGAGTGGGGGGCTATGGAGAGAGCGGGGCAGTGGGATTAGTTTTGGGATTGATACAGAGCTGTGGGGTGAGAGGGGGGCAGTGGGATTAGTTTTGGGATTGATACAGGGCTATGGGGACAGTGGCGGGCTATGGGGAGAGTGGGGCAGTGGGATTAGTTTGGGATTGATTCAGGGCTATGGGGAGAGAGTGGGGCAGTGGGATTAGTTTGGGATTGACACAGGGCTATGGGGAGAGAGTGGGGCAGTGGAATTAGTTTGGGGTTGATACAGGGTTAGAGGGAGAGAGCGGGTCAGTGGGATTAGTTTGGGGATTGATACAGGGCTATGGGGAGAGAGTGGTGCAGTGGGATTAGTTTGGAGATTGATACAGGGCTATGGGGAGAGAGCGGGGCAGTGGGATTAGTTTGGGGTTGATACAGGGCTGTGGGGAGAGAGAGGGGCAGTGGGATTAGTTTGGGACTGATTCGGTCCAAGGGGAGAGCGCGGGGCAGTGGGATTAGTTTGGGGTTGATACAGGGTTAGAGGGAGAGAGCGGGTCAGTGGGATTAGTTTGGGATTGATACAGGGCTATGGGGAGAGAGCGGGGCAGTGGGATTAGTTTGGGGTTGATACAGGGCTATGGGGAGAGAGTGGGGCAGTGGGATTAGTTTGGGACTGATTCGGTCCAAGGGGAGAGCGCGGGGCAGTGGGATTAGTTTGGGGTTGATACAGGGTTAGAGGGAGAGAGCGGGTCAGTGGGATTATCATAGAATTTACAGTGCAGGAGGAGAACCATTCGGCCCATCGAATCTGCACCGGCTCTTGGAAAGAGCATTCTACCCAAGGTCAACACCTCCACCCGATCCCCATAACCCTACCCAACACTAAGGATAATTTTGGACACTAAGGGCAATTTATCATGGCCAATCTACCTAACCTGTACACCTTTTGATTGTGGGAGGAAACTGGAGCACCCGGAGGAAACCCACACAGACATGGGGAGAATGTGTAGACTCCACACAGACAGTGACCCAAGCCGGAATCGAACCTGGGATACTGGAGCTGTGAAGAAATTGTGCTAGCCACAATGCTACCGTGCTGCCCCTTAGTTTTGGATTGATATAGGTCTATGGGGTGAGAGTGGGGCAGTGGGATTAGTTTGGGGTTGATACAGGGTTATGGGGAGAAGTGGGATTTGTTTGGGGATTGATACAGGGCTATGAGCTGAGAGCGGGGCAGTGGGATTAGTTTGGGGATTGATACAGAGCTATAGGGAGAGAGCGGGGCAGTGGGATTAGTTTGGGATTGATACATGGCTATGGGGAGAGAGCAGGCAGTGGGATTAGTTTGGGATTGATACAGGGCTATGGGGAGAGAGAAGGGCAGTGGGATTAGTTTGGGATTGATACACGGCTATGGGGAGAGCGGGGCAGTGGGATTTGTTTGGGATTGATACAGGGCTCTGGGGGCAGTGGGATTAGTTTGGGGTTCATACAGGGCTATGGGGAGAGAGTGGTGTAGTGGGATTAGTTTGGGACTGATTCGGTCCAAGGGGAGAGCGCGGGGCAGTGGGATTAGTTTGGGGTTGATACAGGGTTAGAGGGAGAGAGCGGGTCAGTTGGATTAGTTTGGGGTTGATACAGGGTTAGAGGGAGAGAGCGGGGCAGTGGGATTCGTTTGGGGATTGATACAGGGCTATGGGAAGAGAGGGGGGCAGTGGGATTAGTTTGGGATTGATACAGGGCTATGAGCTGAGAGCGGGGCAGTGGGATTAGTTTGGGGATTGATACAGGGTTATGGGGATGGCGCGGGACAGTGGGATTAGTTTGGGGATTGATACAGAGCTGTGGGGAGTGAGCGGTGCAGTGGGATTAGTTTGTGATTGATACACGGCTATGGGGAGAGCGGGGCAGTGGGATTAGTTTGGGACTGATTCGGTCCAAGGGGAGAGAGAGCGGGGCAGTGGGATTAGTTTGGGATTGATACAGGGCTATGGGGAGAGAGCGGGGCATAGGATTAGTTTGGGATTGGCACAGGGCTATGGGCAGAGAGCAGGGCAGTGGGATTAGGTTGGGGGTTGATACAGGGCTATGGGGAGAGAGCGGGGCAGTGGGATTAGTCTGGGATTGATATAGGTCTATGGGGCGAGAGTGGGGCAGTGGGATTAGTTTGGGGATTGATACAGGGCTATGGGGAGAGAGTGGGGCCGAGGGATTAGTTTGGGTTTGATACAGGGCTATGGGGAGAGAGCGGTGCAGTGGGATTAGTTTGGGATTGATACAGGGCTATGGGGAGAGAGCAGGGCAGTGGGATTAGTTTGGGATTGACACAGGGCTATGGGGACAGAGCTGGGCAGTGGGATTAGTTTGGGATTGACACAGGGCTATGGGGAGAGAGCTGGGCAGTGGGATTAGTTTGGGATTGATACAGGGCTATGGGGAGCGAGCGAGGCAGTTGGTTTAGTTTGGGATTGACACAGGGCTATGGGGAGAGAGCTGGGCATTGGGATTAGTTTGGGGATTGATACAGGGCTATGGGGAGAGAGCTGGGCAGTGGGATTAGTTTGGGATTGACACAGGGCTATGGGGAGAGAGCTGGGCAGTGGGATTAGTTTGGGATTGATACAGGGCTATGGGGAGAGAGCGGGGCACTGGGATTAGTTTGGGATTGATACAGAGCTATGGGGAGAGAGCGGGGCAGTGGGATTAGTTTGGGGTTCATACAGGGCTACGGGGAGAGAGTGGGGCAGTGGGATTAGTTTGGGACTGATTCGGTCCAAGGGGAGGGAGCGGGGCAGTGGGATTAGTTTGGGGTTGATACAGGGTTATAGGGAGAGAGCGGGTCAGTGGGATTATCATAGAATTTACAGTGCAGAAGGAGAGCCATTCTGCCCATCGAGTCTGCACCGGCTCTTGGAAAGAGCATCCTACCCAAGGTCAACACCTCCACCCGATCCCCATAACCCAGTAACCCCACCCAACACTATGGGCAATTTTGGACACTAAGGGCAATTTATCATGGCCAATCCACCTAACCTGTAAATCTTTGGACTGTGGGAGGAAACCGGAGCACCCGGAGGAAACCCACGCAGACACGGGGAGGATGTGCAGACTCCGCACAGACAGTGACCCAAGCCGGAATCGAACCTGGGATACTGGAGCTGTGAAGAAATTGTGCTATCCACAATGCTACCGTGCTGCCCCTTAGTATGGGATTGATATAGGTCTATGGGGAGAGAGTGGGGCAGTGGGATTAGTTAGGGGTTGATACAGGTTTATCGGGAGAGAGCGGGGCAGTGGGATTCGTTTGAGATTGATATAGGTCTATGGGGAGAGAGCGGGGCAGTGGGATTAATTTGGGGATTGATACAGGGCTATAGGGGGAGATCGGGGCAGTTGGATTAGTTTGGGATTGATACAGGGCTATGGGGAGAGTGGGGGGCTATGGGGAGAGTGGGGCAGTGGGATTGGTTTGGGAATGATACACGGCTATGCGGAGAGAGCGGGGCAATGGGATAGGTTTGGGGATTGATACAGGGCTATGGGGAGAGAGGGGGGCAGTGGGATTAGTTTGGGATTGATACAGGGCTATGAGCTGAGAGTGGGGCAGTGGGATTAGTTTGGGGATTGACACAGGGCTATGGGGATGGCGCGGGACAGTGGGATTAGTTTGGGGATTGATATAGGGCTATGGGGAGAGAGCGTGGGAGTGGGATTTGTTTGGGATTGATACTGGGCTATGGGGAGAGAGGAGGGCAGTGGGATTTGTTTGGGATTGATACAGGGCTATGGGGAGAGAGCGGGTCACTGGGATTAGTTTGGGATTGATACAGGGCTATGGGGAGAGCGGGGCAGTGGGATTAGTTTGGGATTGATACAGGGCTATGGGGTTAGAGCGGGGCAGTGGGATTAGTTTGGGATTGATACAGGGCTATGGGGAGAGCGGGGCAGTGGGATTAGTTTGGGGATTGATACAGGGCTATGGGGAGAGAGTGGTGCAGTGGGATTGTTTGCGACTGATTCGGTCCAAGGGGAGAGAGCGGGGCAGTGGGATTAGTTTGGGATCGATACAGGGCTATGGGGAAAGAGCGGGGCAGGAGGATTAGTTTGGGATTGACACAGGGCTATGGGGAGAGAGCGGGGCAGTGGGATTAGTTTGGGATTGACACAGGGCTACGGGGAGAGAGCGGGGCAGTGGGATTAGTTTGAGATTGATACACGGCTATGGGGAGAGCGGGGCAGTGGGATTAGTTTGGGATTGATACAGGGCTATGGGGATAGAGCGGGGCATAGGATTAGTTTGGGATTGGCACAGGGCTATGGGGAGAGAGCGGGGCAGTGGGATTAGTCTGGGATTGATATAGGTCTATGGGGCGAGAGTGGGGCAGTGGGATTAGTTTGGGGATTGATACAGGGCTATGGGGAGAGAGTGGGGCCGTGGGATTAGTTTGGGTTTGATACAGGGCTATGGGGAGAGAGCAGGGCAGTAGGATTCGTTTTGTATTGATACAGGGCTACGGGGAGCGAGCGAGGCAGTTGGATTAGTTTGTGATTGACACAGGGCTATGGGGAGAGATCTGGGCAGTGGGATTAGTTTGGGATTGATACAGGGCTATGGGGAGAGAGTGGGGCAGTGGGATTAGTTTGGGGATTGATACAGGGCTATAGGGGGAGAGCGGGGCAGTGGGATTAGTTTGGGATTGATACAGGGCTATGAGGAGAGTGGGGCAGTGGGATTGGTTTGGGAAAGATACACGGCTATGCGGAGAGAGCGGGGCAGTGGTAATAGTTTGGGGATTGAGACAGGGCTATGGGAAGATAGGGGGCAGTGGGATTAGTTTGGGGATTGATGTAGGGCTATGGGGAGAGAGCGGGGCAGTGGGATTAGTTTGTGATTGATACAGGGCTATGGGGAGAGAGTGGGGCAGTGGGATTGGTTTGGGGATTGATACAGGGCTATGGGAAGAGAGGGGGACAGTGGAATTAGTTTGGGATTGATACAGGGCTATGAGGAGAGTGGGGCAGTGGGATTGGTTTGGGAATGATACACGGCTATGAGGAGAGTGGGGCAGTGGGATTAGTTTGGGAATGATACACGGCTATGTGGAGAGAGCGGGGCAGTGGTAATAGTTTGGGGATTGATACAGGGCTATGGGAAGAGAGGGGGGCAGTGGGATTAGTTTGGGGATTGATGTAGGGCTTTGGGGAGAGAGCGGGGCAGTGGGATTAGTTTGGGATTGATACAGGGCTATGGGGAGTGCGGGGCAGTGGGATTAGTTTGAGATTGATGTAGGTCTATGGGGAGAGAGCGGGGCAGTGGGATTAGTTTGGGATTGATACAGGGCTATGGGGAGAGCGGGGCAGTGGGATTAGTTTGGGATTGATACAGGGCTCTGGTGGCAGTGGGATTATCTTGGGGTTCATACAGGGCTATGGGAAGAGAGGGGGGCAGTGGGATTAATTTGAGGTTGATATAGGGCTATGGGGAGAGAGCGGGTCAGTGGGATTAGTTTGGGATTGATACAGGGTTATGGGGAGAGAGTGGGGCAGTGGGATTAGTTTGAGGTTGATATCGGGCTATGGGGAGAGAGCGGGGCAGTGGGATTAGTTTGGGATTGATACAGGGTTATGGGGAGAGAGTGGGGCAGTGGGATTAGTTTGAGATTGATGTAGGTCTATGGGGAGAGAGCGGGGCAGTGGGATTAGTTTGGGGATTGATACAGGGCTATAGGTGGAGAGCGGGGCAGTGGGATTAGTTTGGGATTGATACAGGGCTATAGGGAGAGTGGGGGGCTCTGGAGAGAGCGGGGCAGTGGGATTAGTTTTGGGATTGATACAGAGCTGTGGGGAGAGAGTGGGGCAGTGGGATTAGTTTTGGGATTGATACAGGGCTATGGGGAGAGTGGGGGGCTATGGGGAGAGTGTGGCAATGGGATTAGTTTGGGATTGATACAGGGCTATGGGGAGAGAGTGGGGCAGTGGGATTAGTTTGGGATTGACACAGGGCTATGGGGAGAGAGTGGGGCAGTGGAATTAGTTTCGGGTTGATACAGGGTTAGAGGGAGAGAGCGGGTCAGTGGGATTAGTTTGGGGATTGATACAGGGCTATGGGGAGAGAGTGGTGCAGTGGGATTAGTTTGGAGATTGATACAGGGCTATGGGGAGAGAGCGGGGCAGTGGGATTAGTTTGGGGTTGATACAGGGCTATGGGGAGAGAGTGGGGCTGTGGGATTAGTTTGGGACTGATTCGGTCCAAGGGGAGAACGCGGGGCAGTGGGATTAGTTTGGGGTTGATACAGGGTTAGAGGGAGAGAGCGGGTCAGTGGGATTATCATAGAATTTACAGTGCAGAAGGAGAGCCATTCGGCCCATCGAATCTGCACCGGCTCTTGGAAAGAGCATTCTACCCAAGGTCAACACCTCCACCCGATCCCCATAACCCAGTAACCCCCACCCAACACTAGGGGTCATTTTGGACACTAAGGGCAATTTATCATGGCCAATCTACCTAACCTGTACATCTTTGGACTGTGGGAGGAAACCGGAGCACCCGGAGGAAACCCACGCAGACATGGGGAGAACGTGCAGACTCCGCACAGACAGAGACCCAAGCCGGAATCGAACCTGGGATACTGGAGCTGTGAAGAAATTGTGCTATCCACAATGCTACCGTGCTGCCCCTTAGTTTGGGATTGATACAGGGCTATAGGTGGAGAGCGGGGCAGTGGGATTAGTTTGGGATTGATACAGGGCTATAGGGGGAGATCGGGGCAGTTGGATTAGTTTGGGATTGATACAGGGCTATGGGGAGAGTGGGGGGCTATGGGGAGAGTGGGGCAGTGGGATTGGTTTGGGAATGATACACGGCTATGCGGAGAGAGCGGGGCAGTGGGGTAAGTTTGAGTTTGATACAGGGCTATGGGGAGCGAGCGAGGCAGTTGGATTAGTTTGGGATTGATATAGGTCTATGGGGCAAGAGTGGGGCAGTGGGATTAGTTTGAGTTTGATACAGGGCTATGGGGAAAGAGCGGGGCAGTGGGATTAGTTTGGGATTGATATAGGTCTATGGGGCAAGAGTGGGGCAGTGGGATTAGTTTGGGGATTGATACAGGGCTATGGGGAGAGCGTGGGGCAGTGGGGTTAGTTTGGGTTTGATACAGGGCTATGGGGAGAGAGTGGGGCAGTGGGGTTAGTTTGAGTTTGATACAGGGCTATGGGGAGCGAGCGAGGCAGTTGGATTAGTTTGGGATTGATACAGGGCTATGGGGATGGCGCGGGACAGTGGGATTAGTTTGGGGATTGATACAGAGCTGTGGGGAGAGAGCGGGGCAGTGGATTAGTTTGGGATTGATACAGGGCTATGGGGAGAGAGGGGGTCAGTGGGATTTGTTTGGGATTGATACAGGGGTATGGGGAGAGAGCGGGCAGTGGGATTTGTTTGGGATTGATACAGGGCTATGGGGAGAGAGCGGGGCACTGGGATTAGTTTGGGATTGATACAGGGCTTTGGGGAGAGAGCAGGCAGTGGGACTAGTTTGGGGTTGATGCAGGGCTATGGGGAGAGAGCGGGGCAGTGGGATTAGATTGGGGGTTGATACAGGGCTATGGGGAGAGAGTGGTGCAGTGGGATTAGTTTGCGACTGATTCGGTCCAAGGGGAGAGAGCGGGGCAGTGGGATTAGTTTGGGATTGTTACGGGGCTACGGGGAGAGAGTGGTGCAGTGGGATTAGTTTGGGATTGATACTGGGCTATGGGGAGAGCGGGGCAGTGGGATTAGTTTAGGATTGATACAGGGCTCTGGGGCAGAGCGGGGCAGTGGGATTAGTCTGGGGTTCATACAGGGCTATGGGGAGAGAGTGGGGCAGTGGGATTAATTTGGGACGGATTCGGTCCAAGGGGAGAGAGCGGGGCAGTGGGATTAGTTTGGGATTGATACAGGGCTATGGGGAGAGAGTGGTGCAGTGGGATTAGTTTGGGGTTGATACAGGGCTATGGGGAGAGAGTGGGGCAGTGGGATTAGTTTGGGGTTGATACAGGGCTATGGGGTGAGAGCCGGGCAGTGGGATTAGTTTGGGGTTGATACAGGGCTATGGGGAGAGAGTGGGGCAGTGGGATTAGTTTGGGGTTGATACAGGGCTATGGGGTGAGAGCCGGGCAGTGGGATTAGTTTGGGGTTGATACAGGGCTCTGGGGCAGAGCGGGGCAGTGCGATTAGTCTGGGACTGATTCGTCCCAAGGGGAGGGAGCGGGGCAGTGGGATTTCTTTGGGGTTGATACAGGGTTATAGGGAGAGAGCGGGTCAGTGGGATTATCATAGAATTTACAGTGCAGAAGGAGAGCCATTCGGCCCATCGAGTCTGCACCGGATCTTGGAAAGAGCATTCTACCCAAGGTCAACACCTCCACCCGATCCCCATAACCCAGTAACCCCACCCAACACTATGGGTAATTTTGGACACTAAGGGCAATTTATCATGGCAAATCTACCTAACCTGTACATCTTTGGACTGTGGGAGGAAACCGGAGCACCCGGAGGAAACCCACGCAGACACGGGGAGAATGTGCAGACTCCGCACAGACAGTGACCCAAGCCGGAATCGAACCTGGGATACTGGAGCTGTGAAGAAATTGTGCTACCCACAATGCTACCATGCTGCCCCTTAGTTTGGGATTGATACAGGTCTATGGGGAGAGAGTGGGGCAGTGGGATTAGTTTGGGGTTGATACAGGGTTATGGGGAGAGAGTGGGGCTCTGGGATTAGTTTGAGATTGATATAGGTCTATGGGGAGGGAGCGTGGCAGTGGGATTAGTTTGGGGTTGATACAGGGTTATGGGGAGAGAGTGGGCAGTGGGATTAGTTTGGGGATTGATACAGGTCTATGGGGAGAGAGTGGGGCAGTGGGATTAGTTTGGGGTTGATACAGTGTTATGGGGAGAGAGTGGGGCAGTGGGATTAGTTTGGGATTGATACACGGCTATGGGGAGAGCGGGGCAGTGGGATTAGTTTGGGGATTGATACAGGGTTATGGGGATGGCGCGGGACAGTGGGATTAGTTTGGGGATTGATACAGAGCTGTGGGGAGTGAGCGGTGCAGTGGGATTAGTTTGGGATTGATACACGGCTATGGGGAGAGCGGGGCAGTGGCAGTAGTTTGGGACTGATTCGGTCCAAGGGGAGAGAGAGCGGGGCAGTGGGATTAGTTTGGGATTGATACAGGGCTATGGGGAGAGAGCGGGGCATAGGATTAGTTTGGGATTAGTACAGGGCTATGTGGAGAGAGCGGGGCAGTGGGATTAGTTTGGGAGTGATACAGAGCTCTGGGGAGAGAGCGGGGCAGTGGGATTAGTCTGGGATTGATATAGGTCTATGGGGCGAGAGTGGGGCAGTGGGATTGGTTTGGGGATTGATACAGGGCTATGGGGAGAGAGTGGGGCCGTGGGATTAGTTTGGGTTTGATACAGGGCTATGGGGAGAGAGCAGGGCAGTAGGATTCGTTTTGTATTGATACAGGGCGATGGGGAGAGAGTGGGGCAATGGGATTAGTTTGGGGATTGATACAGGGTTACGGGGAGAGAGTGGGGCAGTGGGATTCGTTTTGTATTGATACAGGGCTATGGGGAGAGAGTGGGGCACTGGGATTAGTTTGGGGATTGATACAGAGCTGTGGGGCGAGAGCGGGGCAGTGGAATTAGTTTGGGATTGATACAGGGCTCTGGGGGCAGAGCGGGGCACTGGGATTAGTTTGGGGTTCATACAGGGCTACGGGGAGAGAGTGGTGCAGTGGGATTAGTTTGAGACTGATTCGGTCCAAGGGGAGGGAGCAGGGCAGTGGGATTAGTTTGGGGTTGATACAGGGTTATAGGGAGAGAGTGGGTCAGTGGGATTATCATAGAATTTACAGTGCAGAAGGAGAGCCATTCTGCCCATCGAGTCTGCACCGGCTCTTGGAAAAAGCATCCTACCCAAGGTCAACACCTCCACCCGATCCCCATAACCCAGTAACCCCACCCAACACTAGGGGTAATTTTGGACACTAAGGGCAATTTATCATGGCCAATCTACCTAACCTGTACATCTTTGGACTGTGGGAGGAAACCGGAGCACCCGGAGGAAACCCACGCAGACATGGGGAGAATGTGCAGACTCCGCACAGAGACCCAAGCCGGAATCGAACCTGGGATACTGGAGCTGTGAAGCAATTGTGCAAGCCATAATGCTACCGTGCTGCCCCTTAGTTTGGGATTGATATAGGTCTATGGGGAGAGAGTGGGGCAGTGGGATCAGTTTGGGGTTGATACTGGGTTATCGGGAGAGAGTGGGGCAGTGGGATTAGTTTGAGATTGATATAGGTCTATGGGGAGAGAGTGGGATTAGTTTGGGATTGATACAGGTCTATGGGGAGAGAGTGGGGCAGTGGGATTAGTTTGGGGATTGATACAGGGCTATAGGGGGAGATCGGGGCAGTTGGATTAGTTTGGGATTGATACAGGGCTATGGGGAGAGTGGGGGGCTATGGGGAGAGTGGGGCAGTGGGATTGGTTTGGGAATGATACACGGCTATGCGGAGAGAGCGGGGCAGTGGGGTAAGTTTGAGTTTGATACAGGGCTATGGGGAGCGAGCGAGGCAGTTGGATTAGTTTGGGATTGATATAGGTCTATGGGGCAAGAGTGGGGCAGTGGGATTAGTTTGAGTTTGATACAGGGCTATGGGGAAAGAGCGGGGCAGTGGGATTAGTTTGGGATTGATATAGGTCTATGGGGAGAGAGTGGGGCAGTGGGGTTAGTTTGAGTTTGATACAGGGCTATGGGGAGCGAGCGAGGCAGTTGGATTAGTTTGGGATTGATACAGGGCTATGGGGATGGCGCGGGACAGTGGGATTAGTTTGGGGATTGAAACAGAGCTGTGGGGAGAGAGCGGGGCAGTGGATTAGTTTGGGATTGATACAGGGCTATGGGGAGAGAGGGGGGCAGTGGGATTTGTTTGGGATTGATACAGGGGTATGGGGAGAGAGCGGGCAGTGGGATTTGTTTGGGATTGATACAGGGCTATGGGGAGAGAGCGGGACACTGGGATTAGTTTGGGATTGATACAGGGCTATGGGGAGAGAGCAGGCAGTGGGACTAGTTTGGGGTTGATGCAGGGCTATGGGGAGAGAGCGGGGCAGTGGGATTAGATTGGGGGTTGATACAGGGCTATGGGGAGAGAGTGGTGCAGTGGGATTAGTTTGGGACTGATTCGGTCCCAGGGGAGAGCGCGGGGCAGTGAGATTAGTTTGGGCATGATACAGGGTTTTAGGGAGAGAGCGGGTCAGTGGGATTATCATAGAATTTACAGTGCAGAAGGAGAGCCATTCGGCCCATCGAGTCTGCACCGACTCTTGGAAAGAGCACCCTACCCAAGGTCAACACCTCCACCCGATCCCCATAACCCAGTAACCCCCACCCAACACTAGGGGTCATTTTGGACACTAAGGGCAATTTATCATGGCCAATGTACCTAACCTGTACATCTTTGGACTGTGGGAGGAAACCGGAGCTCCCGGAGGAAACCCACGCAGACATGGGGAGAATGTGCAGACTCCGCACAGACAGAGACCCAAGCCGGAATCGAACCTGGGATACTGGAGCTGTGAAGCAATTGTGCTATCTACAATGCTACCGTGCTGCCCCTTAGTTTGGGATTGATACAGGTCTATGGGGAGTGAGTGGGGCAGTGGGTTTAGTATGGGGTTGATACAGGGCTATGGGGAGAGAGCGGGGCAGTGGGATTAGTTTGGGATTGATACAGGGCTATGGGGAGAGAGTGGGGCTGTGGGATTAGTTTGAGATTGATATAGGTCTATGGGGAGAGAGCGGGGCAGTGGGATGAGTTTGGGGTTTGATACAGGGCATTGGGGGAGATCGGGGCAGTTGGATTAGTTTGGGAAAGATACAGGGCTATGGGGAGAGTGGGGCAGTGGGATTGGTTTGGGAATGATACACGGCTCTGCGGAGAGAGCGGGTCAGTGGGATTAGTTTGGGGATTGATACAGGGCTATGGGGAGAGAGGGGGGCAGTGGGATTAGTTTGGGATTAATACAGGGCTATGAGCTGAGAGCGGGGCAGTGGGATTAGTTTGGGGATTGATACAGGGCTATGGGGATGGCGCGGAACAGTGGGATTAGTTTGGGGATTGATACAGAGCTGTGGGGAGAGAGCGGTGCAGTTGGATTAGTTTGGGGATTGATAAAGGGCTATGGGGAGAGAGCGGGGCAGTGGGATTTGTTTGGGATTGATACTGGGCTATGGGGAGAGAGCGGGGCAGTGGGATTTGTTTGGGATTGATACAGGGCTATGGGGAGAGAGCAAGGCACTGGGATTAGTTTGGGATTGATACAGGGCTATGGGGAGAGCGGGGCAGTGGGATTAGTTTTGGATTGATACAGGGCTATGGGGAGAGAGCGGGACAGTGGGATTAGTTTGGGATTGATGCAGGGCTATGGGGGAGAGCGGGGCAATGGGATTAGTTTGGGATTGATACAGGGCTATGGGGAGAGAGCGGGGCTGTGGTATTAGTTTGGGGATTGATACAGGGCTATGGGGAGAGAGCGGGGCTGTGGGATTAGTTTGGGACTGATACAGGTTTGTGAGGGGAGCGGGGCAGTGGCATTAGTTTGGGATTGATGCAGGGCTATGGGGAGAGAGCGGGGCAGTGGGATTAGTTTGGGATTGATACAGGGCTGTGGGGAGAGAGTGGGGCAGTGGGATTCGTTTGGGATTGATACTGGGCTATGGGGAGAGAGCGGGGTGGTGGGATTTGTTTGGGATTGATACAGGGCTATGGGGAGAGCGCGGGACAGTGGGATTAGTTTGGGGATTGATACAGGGCTATGGGTATGGCGCGGGACAGTGGGATTAGTTTGGGGATTTATACAGGACTATGGGGAGAGAGCGGGACAGTGGAATTAGTTTGGGATTGATACAGGGGTATGGGGAGAGAGCGGGGCAGTGGGATTTGTTTGGGATTGATATTGGGGTATGGGGAGAGAGCGGGGCAGTGGGATTTGTTTGGGATTGATACAGGGCTATGGGGAGAGAGCGGGGCAGTGGGATTAGTTTGGAATTGATACAAGGCCATGGGGAGAGAGTGGGGCACTGGGATCAGTTTGGGATTGATACAGGGCTATGGGGAGAGCGGGGCAGTGGGATTTGTTTGGGATTGATAGAGGGCTATGGGGAGAGAGCGGGGCACTGGGATCAGTTTGGGATTGATACAGGACTATGGGGAGAGCGGGGCAGTGGGATTCGTTTGGGATTGATACAGGGCTCTGGGGGCAGAGCGGGGCAGTGGGATTAGTTTGGGATTGATACAGGGCTATGGGGAGAGCGGGGCAGTGGGATTAGTTTGGGATTAATACAGGGCTCTGGGGGCAGAGCGGGGCAGTGGGATTAATTTGGGGTTGATACAGGGCTTTGGGGAGAGCGGGGCAGTGGGATTAGTTTGGGGTTGATACAGGGCTATGGGGACAGAGTGGGGCAGTGGGATTAGTTTGGGACTGATTCGGCCCAAGGGGAGAGAGCGGGTCAGTGGGATTATCATAGAATTTACAGTGCAGAAGGAGAGCCATTCGGCCCATCGAGTCTGCACCGGCTCTTGGAAAGAGCACCCTACCCAAGGTCAACACCTCCACCCGATCCCCAATACCCAGTAACCCCACCCAACACTATGGGCAATTTTGGACACTAAGGGCAATTTATCATGGCCAATCTACCTAACCTGCACATCTTTGGACTGTGGGAGGAAACCGGAGCACCCGGAGGAAACCCACGCAGACATGGGGAGAATGTTCAGACTCCGCACAGATAGAGACCCAAGCCGGAATCGAACCTGGGATACTGGAGCTGTGAAGCAATTGTGTTATCCACAATGCTACCGTGCTGCCCCTTAGTTTGGGATTGATACAGGTCTATGGGGAGAGAGTGGGGCAGTGGGATTAGTTTGGGGTTGATACAGGGTTATGGGGAGAGAGTGGGGCTGTGGGATTAGTTTGAGATTGATATAGGTCTATGGGGAGAGAGCGGGGCAGTGGGATTCGTTTGGGATTAATACAGGGCTATGAGCTGAGAGCGGGGCAGTGGGATTAGTTTGGGGATTGATACAGGGCTATGGGGATGGCGCGGGACAGTGGGATTAGTTTGGGGATTGATACAGAACTGTGGGGAGAGAGCGGTGCAGTGGGATTAGTTTGGGGATTGATAAAGGGCTATGGGGAGAGAGCGGGGCAGTGGGATTTGTTTGGGATTGATACTGGGCCATGGGGAGAGAGTGAGGCAGTGGGATTAGTTGGGGATTGATACAGGGCTATGGGGAGAGCGGGGCAGTGGGATTAGTTTTGGATTGATACAGGGCTATGGGGAGAGAGCGGGACAGTGGGATTAGTTTGGGATTGATGCAGGGCTATGGGGGAGAGCGGGGCAATGGGATTAGTTTGGGATTGATACAGGGCTATGGGGAGAGAGCGGGGCTGTGGGATTAGTTTGGGGATTGATACAGGGCTATGGGGAGAGAGCGGGGCTGTGGGATTAGTTTGGGACTGATACAGGTTTGTGAGGGGAGCGGGGCAGTGGCATTAGTTTGGGATTGATGCAGGGCTATGGGGAGACAGCGGGGCAGTGGGATTAGTTTGGGATTGATACAGGGCTGTGGGGAGAGAGTGGGGCAGTGGGATTCGTTTGGGATTGATACTGGGCTATGGGGAGAGAGCGGGGTGGTGGGATTTGTTTGGGATTGATACAGGGCTATGGGGAGAGCGCGGGACAGTGGGATTAGTTTGGGGATTGATACAGGGCTATGGGTATGGCGCGGGACAGTGGGATTAGTTTGGGGATTTATACAGGACTATGGGGAGAGAGCGGGACAGTGGAATTAGTTTGGGATTGATACAGGGGTATGGGCAGAGAGCGGGGCAGTGGGATTTGTTTGGGATTGATATTGGGGTATGGGGAGAGAGCGGGGCAGTGGGATTTGTTTGGGATTGATACAGGGCTATGGGGAGAGAGCGGGGCAGTGGGATTAGTTTGGAATTGATACAAGGCCATGGGGAGAGAGTGGGGCACTGGGATCAGTTTGGGATTGATACAGGGCTATGGGGAGAGCGGGGCAGTGGGATTTGTTTGGGATTGATAGAGGGCTATGGGGAGAGAGCGGGGCACTGGGATCAGTTTGGGATTGATACAGGACTATGGCGAGAGCGGGGCAGTGGGATTCGTTTGGGATTGATACAGGGCTCTGGGGGCAGAGCGGGGCAGTGGGATTAGTTTGGGATTGATACAGGGCTATGGGGAGAGCGGGGCAGTGGGATTAGTTTGGGATTAATACAGGGCTCTGGGGGCAGAGCGGGGCAGTGGGATTAATTTGGGGTTGATACAGGGCTTTGGGGAGAGCGGGGCAGTGGGATTAGTTTGGGGTTGATACAGGGCTATGGGGACAGAGTGGGGCAGTGGGATTAGTTTGGGACTGATTCGGCCCAAGGGGAGAGAGCGGGTCAGTGGGATTATCATAGAATTTACAGTGCAGAAGGAGAGCCATTCGGCCCATCGAGTCTGCACCGGCTCTTGGAAAGAGCACCCTACCCAAGGTCAACACCTCCACCCGATCCCCAATACCCAGTAACCTCACCCAACACTATGGGCAATTTTGGACACTAAGGGCAATTTATCATGGCCAATCTACCTAACCTGCACATCTTTGGACTGTGGGAGGAAACCGGAGCACCCGGAGGAAACCCACGCAGACATGGGGAGAATGTTCAGACTCCGCACAGATAGAGACCCAAGCCGGAATCGAACCTGGGATACTGGAGCTGTGAAGCAATTGTGTTATCCACAATGCTACCGTGCTGCCCCTTAGTTTGGGATTGATACAGGTCTATGGGGAGAGAGTGGGGCAGTGGGATTAGTTTGGGGTTGATACAGGGTTATGGGGAGAGAGTGGGGCTGTGGGATTAGTTTGAGATTGATATAGGTCTATGGGGAGAGAGCGGGGCAGTGGGATTCGTTTGGGGATTGATACAGGGCAATAGGGGGAGATCGGGGCAGTTGGATTAGTTTGGGATTGATACAGGGCTATGGGGAGAGTGGGGTGCTATGGGGAGAGTGGGGCAGTGGGATTGGTTTGGGAATGATACACGGCTATGCGGAGAGAGCGGGGCAGTGGGATAGGTTTGGGGATTGATACAGGGCTATGGGGAGAGAGGGGGGCAGTGGGATTAGTTTGGGATTGATACAGGGCTATGAGCTGAGAGCGGGGCAGTGGGATTAGTTTGGGGATTGATACAGGGCTATGGGGATGGTGCGGGACAGTGGGATTAGTTTGGGGATTGATACAGAACTGTGGGGAGAGAGCGGTGCAGTGGGATTAGTTTGGGGATTGATAAAGGGCTATGGGGAGAGAGCGGGGCAGTGGGATTTGTTTGGGATTGATACTGGGCTATGGGGAGAGAGTGAGGCAGTGGGATTAGTTGGGGATTGATACAGGGCTATGGGGAGAGCGGGGCAGTGGGATTAGTTTGGAGATTGATACAGGACTATGGGGAGAGAGCGGTGCAGTGGGATTAGTTTGGGGATTGATAAAGGGCTATGGGGAGAGAGCGGGGCAGTGGGATTTGTTTGGGATTGATACTGGGCTATGGGGAGAGAGTGAGGCAGTGGGATTAGTTTGGGATTGATACAGGGCTATGGGGAGAGAGCGGGGCAGTGGGATTAGTTTGGGGATTGATACAGGGCTATGGGGAGAGAGCGGGACAGTGGGATTAGTTTGGGATTGATGCAGGGCTATGGGGGAGAGCGGGGCAATGGGATTAGTTTGGGATTGATACAGGGCTATGGGGAGAGAGCGGGGCTGTGGGATTAGTTTGGGGATTGATACAGGGCTATAGGGAGAGAGCGGGGCTGTGGGATTAGTTTGGGACTGATACAGGTTTGTGAGGGGAGTGGGGCAGTGGCATTAGTTTGGGATTGATGCAGGGCTATGGGGAGAGAGCGGGGCAGTGGGATTAGTTTGGGATTGATACAGGGCTGTGGGGAGAGAGTTGGGCAGTGGGATTCGTTTGGGATTGATACTGGGCTATGGGGAGAGAGCGGGGTGGTGGGATTTGTTTGGGATTGATACAGGGCTATGGGGAGAGCGCGGGACAGTGGGATTAGTTTGGGGATTGATACAGGGCTATGGGTATGGCGCGGGACAGTGGGATTAGTTTGGGGATTTATACAGGACTATGGGGAGAGAGCGGGACAGTGGAATTAGTTTGGGATTGATACGGGGTATGGGGAGAGAGCGGGGCAGTGGGATTTGTTTGGGATTGATATTGGGGTATGGGGAGAGAGCGGGGCAGTGGGATTTGTTTGGGATTGATACAGGGCTATGGGGAGAGAGCGGGGCAGTGGGATTAGTTTGGAATTGATACAAGGCCATGGGGAGAGAGTGGGGCACTGGGATCAGTTTGGGATTGATACAGGGCTATGGGGAGAGCGGGGCAGTGGGATTTGTTTGGGATTGATAGCGGGCGATGGGGAGAGAGCGGGGCACTGGGATCAGTTTGGGATTGATACAGGACTATGGGGAGAGCGGGGCAGTGGGATTCGTTTGGGATTGATACAGGGCTCTGGGGGCAGAGCGGGGCAGTGGGATTAGTTTGGGATTGATACAGGGCTATGGGGAGAGCGGAGCAGTGGGATTAGTTTGGGATTAATACAGGGCTCTGGGGGCAGAGCGGGGCAGTGGGATTAATTTGGGGTTGATACAGGGCTTTGGGGAGAGCGGGGCAGTGGGATTAGTTTGGGGTTGATACAGGGCTATGGGGACAGAGTGGGGCAGTGGGATTAGTTTGGGACTGATTCGGCCCAAGGGGAGAGAGCGGGTCAGTGGGATTATCATAGAATTTACAGTGCAGAAGGAGAGCCATTCGGCCCATCGAGTCTGCACCGGCTCTTGGAAAGAGCACCCTACCCAAGGTCAACACCTCCACCCGATCCCCAATACCCAGTAACCCCACCCAACACTATGGGCAATTTTGGACACTAAGGGCAATTTATCATGGCCAATCTACCTAACCTGCACATCTTTGGACTGTGGGAGGAAACCGGAGCACCCGGAGGAAACCCACGCAGACATGGGGAGAATGTTCAGACTCCGCACAGATAGAGACCCAAGCCGGAATCGAACCTGGGATACTGGAGCTGTGAAGCAATTGTGTTATCCACAATGCTACCGTGCTGCCCCTTAGTTTGGGATTGATACAGGTCTATGGGGAGAGAGTGGGGCAGTGGGATTAGTTTGGGGTTGATACAGGGTTATGGGGAGAGAGTGGGGCTGTGGGATTAGTTTGAGATTGATATAGGTCTATGGGGAGAGAGCGGGGCAGTGGGATTCGTTTGGGATTAATACAGGGCTATGAGCTGAGAGCGGGGCAGTGGGATTAGTTTGGGGATTGATACAGGGCTATGGGGATGGCGCGGGACAGTGGGATTAGTTTGGGGATTGATACAGAA
This sequence comes from Scyliorhinus torazame, assembly GCF_047496885.1. Classification (NCBI taxonomy): domain Eukaryota; kingdom Metazoa; phylum Chordata; class Chondrichthyes; order Carcharhiniformes; family Scyliorhinidae; genus Scyliorhinus; species Scyliorhinus torazame. The sequence goes on along the minus strand of NC_092725.1, from coordinate 25,833,075 downwards.
CTGTGGGGAGAGAGCGGTGCAGTGGGATTAGTTTGGGGATTGATAAAGGGCTATGGGGAGAGAGCGGGGCAGTGGGATTTGTTTGGGATTGATACTGGGCTATGGGGAGAGAGTGAGGCAGTGGGATTAGTTGGGGATTGATACAGGGCTATGGGGATAGAGCAGGACAGTGGGATTAATTTGGGGATTGATGCAGGGCTATGGGGATGGTGCGGGACAGTGGGATTAGTTTGGGGATTGATACAGAGCTATGGGGAGAGAGCAGGGCAGTGGAATTAGTTTGGGATTGATACAGGGCTATGGGGAGAGAGCGGGGCACTGGGATAAATTTGCGATTGATACAGGGCTATGGGGAGAGAGCGGGGCACTGGGATAAATTTGGGATTGATACAGGGCTATGGGGAGAGAGCGGGGCAGTGGGATTAGTTTGGGTTTGTTACAGGGCTACGGGGAGAGAGTGGTGCAGTGGGATTAGTTTGGGATTGATACAGGGCTATGGGGAGAGCGGGGCAGTGGGATTAATCTGGGGTTCATACAGGGCTCTGGGGCAGAGCGGGGCAGTGGGATTAGTCTGGGTTTCAGACAGGGCTATGGGGAGAGAGCGGGGCAGTGGGATTAGTTTGGGGTTGATACAGGGCTATGGGGAGAGAGTGGTGCAGTGGGATTAGTTTGGGGTTGATACAGGGCTCTGGGGCAGAGCGGGGCAGTGGGATTAGTTTGGGGTTCATACAGGGCTATGGGGAGAGAGTGGGGCAGTGGGATTAGTTTGGGACTGATTCGGTCCAAGGGGAGAGAGCGGGGCAGTGGGATTAGTTTGGGATTGATACAGGGCTCTGGGGCAGAGCGGGGCAGTGGGATTAGTCTGGGTTTCAGACAGGGCTATGGGGAGAGAGCGGGGCAGTGGGATTAGTTTGGGGTTGATACAGGGCTATGGGGAGAGAGTGGTGCAGTGGGATTAGTTTGGGGTTGATACAGGGCTCTGGGGCAGAGCGGGGCAGTGGGATTAGTTTGGGGTTCATACAGGGCTATGGGGAGAGAGTGGGGCAGTGGGATTAGTTTGGGACTGATTCGTCCCAAGTGCAGGGAGAGGGGCAGTGGGATTAGTTTGGGGTTGATACAGGGTTAGAGGGAGAGAGCGGGTCAGTGGGATTATCATAGAATTTACAGTGCAGAAGGAGAGCCATTCGGCCCATCGAGTCTGCACCGGCTCTTGGAAAGAGCACCCTACCCAAGGTCAACACCTCCACCCGATCCCCATAACCCAGTAACCCCCACCCAACACTAGGGGTCATTTTGGACACTAAGGGCAATTTATCATGGCCAATCTACCTAACCTGTACATCTTTGGACTGTGGGAGGAAACCGGAGCACCCGGAGGAAACCCACGCACTCACGGGGAGGATGTGCAGACTCCGCACAGACAGTGACCCAAGCCGGAATCGAACCTGGGATACTGGAGCTGTGAAGCAATTGTGCTATCCACAATGCTACCGTGCTGCCCCTTAGTTTGGGATTGATACAGGGCTATAGGTGGAGAGCGGGGCAGTGGGATTAGTTTGGGATTGATACAGGGCTATGGGGAGAGTGGGGGGCTATGGGGAGAGTGGGGCAGTGGGATTAGTTTGGGATTGATACAGGGCTATGGGGAGAGAGTGGGGCAGTGGGATTAGTTTGGGATTGACACAGGGCTATGGGGAGAGAGTGGGGCAGTGGAATTAGTTTGGGGTTGATACAGGGTTAGAGGGAGAGAGCGGGTCAGTGGGATTAGTTTGGGGATTGATACAGGGCTATGGGGAGAGAGTGGTGCAGTGGGATTAGTTTGGAGATTGATACAGGGCTATGGGGAGAGAGCGGGGCAGTGGGATTAGTTTGGGGTTGATACAGGGCTATGGGGAGAGAGTGGGGCAGTGGGATTAGTTTGGGACTGATTCGGTCCAAGGGGAGAGCGCGGGGCAGTGGGATTAATTTGGGGTTGATACAGGGTTAGAGGGAGAGAGCGGGTCAGTGGGATTATCATAGAATTTACAGTGCAGGAGGAGAACCATTCGGCCCATCGAATCTGCACCGGCTCTTGGAAAGAGCATTCTACCCAAGGTCAACACCTCCACCCGATCCCCATAACCCTACCCAACACTAAGGATAATTCTGGACACTAAGGGCAATTTATCATGGCCAATCTACCTAACCTGTACACCTTTGGATTGTGGGAGGAAACCGGAGCACCCGGAGGAAACCCACACAGACATGGGGAGAATGTGTAGACTCCACACAGACAGTGACCCAAGCCGGAATCGAACCTGGGATACTGGAGCTGTGAAGAACTTGTGCTAGCCGCAATGCTACCGTGCTGCCCCTTAGTTTTGGATTGATATAGGTCTATGGGGTGAGAGTGGGGCAGTGGGATTAGTTTGGGGTTGATACAGGGTTATGGGGAGAGAGTGGGATTTGTTTGGGGATTGATACAGGGCTATGGGAAGAGAGGGGGGCAGTGGGATTTGTTTGGGATTGATACAGGGCTATGAGCTGAGAGCGGGGCAGTGGGATTAGTTTGGGGATTGATACAGGGCTATGGGGATGGCGCGGGACAGTGGGATTAGTTTGGGGATTGATACAGAGCTATAGGGAGAGAGTGGGGCAGTGGGATTAGTTTGGGATTGATACAGGGCTATGGGAAGAGAGGGGGGCAGTGGGATTTGTTTGGGATTGATACAGGGCTATGAGCTGAGAGCGGGGCAGTGGGATTAGTTTGGGGATTGATACAGGGCTATGGGGATGGCGCGGGACAGTGGGATTAGTTTGGGGATTGATACAGAGCTATAGGGAGAGAGCGGGGCAGTGGGATTAGTTTGGGATTGATACAGGGCTATGGGGAGAGAGCAGGCAGTGGGATTAGTTTGGGATTGATACAGGGCTATGGGGAGAGAGAAGGGCAGTGGGATTAGTTTGGGATTGATACACGGCTATGGGGAGAGCGGGGCAGTGGGATTTGTTTGGGATTGATACAGGGCTCTGGGGGCAGTGGGATTCGTTTGGGGTTCATACAGGGCTATGGGGAGAGAGTGGTGTAGTGGGATTAGTTTGGGACTGATTCGGTCCAAGGGGAGAGCGCGGGGCAGTGGGATTAGTTTGGGGTTGATACAGGGTTAGAGGGAGAGAGCGGGTCAGTTGGATTAGTTTGTGATTGATACAGGGCTATGGGGAGAGTGGGGCAGTGGGAGTGGTTTGGGAATGATACATGGCTATGCGGAGAGAGCGGGGCAGTGGGATTCGTTTGGGGATTGATACAGGGCTATGGGAAGAGAGGGGGGCAGTGGGATTAGTTTGGGATTGATACAGGGCTATGAGCTGAGAGCGGGGCAGTGGGATTAGTTTGGGGATTGATACAGGGTTATGGGGATGGCGCGGGACAGTGGGATTAGTTTGGGGATTGATACAGAGCTGTGGGGAGTGAGCGGTGCAGTGGGATTAGTTTGTGATTGATACACGGCTATGGGGAGAGCGGGGCAGTGGGATTAGTTTGGGACTGATTCGGTCCAAGGGGAGAGAGAGCGGGGCAGTGGGACTAGTTTGGGATTGATACAGGGCTATGGGGAGAGAGCGGGGCATAGGATTAATTTGGGATTGGCACAGGGCTATGGGCAGAGAGCGGGGCAGTGGGATTAGTTTGGGGTTGATACAGGGCTATGGGGAGAGAGCGGGCAGTGGGATTAGTCTGGGATTGATATAGGTCTATGGGGCGAGAGTGGGGCAGTGGGATTAGTTTGGGGATTGATACAGGGCTATGGGGAGAGCGTGGGGCCGAGGGATTAGTTTGGGTTTGATACAGGGCTATGGGGAGAGAGCAGGGCAGAAGGATTCGTTTTGTATTGATACAGGGCTATGGGGAGCGAGCGAGGCAGTTGGATTAGTTTGGGATTGACACAGGGCTATGGGGAGAGAGCTGGGTAGTGGGATTAGTTTGGGATTGACACAGGGCTATGGGGAGAGAGCTGGGCAGTGGGATTAGTTTGGGATTGATACAGGGCTATGGGGAGAGAGCGGGGCAGTGGGATTAGTTTGGGACTGATACAGGGCTATGGGGAGAGAGCTGGGCAGTGGGATTAGTTTGGGATTGATACAGGGCTATGGGGAGAGAGCGGGGCACTGGGATTAGTTTGGGGATTGATACAGAGCTGTGGGGAGAGAGCGGGGCAGTGGAATTAGTTTGGGATTGATACAGGGCTCTGGGGGCAGAGCGGGGCAGTGGGATTAGTTTGGGGTTCATACAGGGCTACGGGGAGAGAGTGGGGCAGTGGGATTAGTTTGGGACTGATTCGGTCCAAGGGGAGGGAGCAGGGCAGTGGGATTAGTTTGGGGTTGATACAGGGTTATAGGGAGAGAGCGGGTCAGTGGGATTATCATAGAATTTACAGTGCAGAAGGAGAGCCATTCTGCCCATCGAGTCTGCACCGGCTCTTGGAAAGAGCATCCTACCCAAGGTCAACACCTCCACACGATCCCCATAACCCAGTAACCCCACCCAACACTAGGGGTAATTTTGGAGACTAAGGGCAATTTATCATGGCCAATCTACCTAACCTGTACATCTTTGGACTGTGGGAGAAAACCGGAGCACCCGGAGGAAACCCACGCAGACATGGGGAGAATGTGCAGACTCCGCACAGACAGAGACCCAAGCCGGAATCGAACCTGGGATACTGGAGCTGTGAAGAAATTGTGCTATCCACAATGCTTCCGTGCTGCCCCTTAGTATGGGATTGATATAGGTCTATGGGGAGAGAGTGGGATTAGTTTGGGATTGATACAGGTCTATGGGGAGAGAGTGGGGCAGTGGGATTAGTTTGGGGATTGATACAGGGCTATAGGGGGAGATCGGGGCAGTTGGATTAGTTTGGGATTGATACAGGGCTATGGGGAGAGTGGGGGGCTATGGGGAGAGTGGGGCAGTGGGATTGGTTTGGGAATGATACACGGCTATGCGGAGAGAGCGGGGCAGTGGGATAGGTTTGGGGATTGATACAGGGCTATGAGCTGAAAGTGGGGCAGTGGGATTAGTTTGGGGATTGACACAGGGCTATGGGGATGGCGCGGGACAGTGGGATTAGTTTGGGGTTTGATATAGGGCTATGGGGAGAGAGCGTGGGAGTGGGATTTGTTTGGGATTGATACTGGGCTATGGGGAGAGAGGAGGGCAGTGGGATTTGTTTGGGATTGATACAGGGCTATGGGGAGAGAGCGGGTCACTGGGATTAGTTTGGGATTGATACAGGGCTATGGGGAGAGCGGGGCAGTGGGATTAGTTTGGGATTGATACAGGGCTATGGGGATGGCGTGCGACAGTGGGATTAGTTTGGGGATTGATACAGGGCTATGGGGAGAGAGTGGTGCAGTGGGATTGTTTGCGACTGATTCGGTCCAAGGGGAGAGAGCGGGGCAGTGGGATTAGTTTGGGATCGATACAGAGCTATGGGGAAAGAGCGGGGCAGGAGGATTAGTTTGGGATTGACACAGGGCTATGGGGAGAGAGCGGGGCAGTGGGATTAGTTTGGGATTGACACAGGGCTACGGGGAGAGAGCGGGGCAGTGGGATTAGTTTGAGATTGATACACGGCTATGGGGAGAGCGGGGCAGTTGGATTAGTTTGGGATTGATACAGGGCTATGGGGAGAGAGCGGGGCATAGGATTAGTTTGGGATTGGCACAGGGCTATGGGGAGAGAGCGGGGCAGTGGGATTTGTCTGGGATTGATATAGGTCTATGGGGCGAGAGTGGGGCAGTGGGATTAGTTTGGGGATTGATACAGGGCTATGGGGAGAGAGCAGGGCAGTAGGATTCGTTTTGTATTGATACAGGGCTACGGGGAGCGAGTGGGGCAGTTGGATTAGTTTGTGATTGACACAGGGTTTTGGGGAGAGAGCTGGGCAGTGGGATTAGTTTGGGATTGATACAGGGCTATGGGGAGAGAGTGGGGCAGTGGGATTAGTTTGGGGATTGATACAGGGCTATAGGGGGAGAGCGGGGCAGTGGGATTAGTTTGGGATTGATACAGGGCTATGAGGAGAGTGGGGCAGTGGGATTGGTTTGGGAAAGATACACGGCTATGCGGAGAGAGCGGGGCAGTGGTAATAGTTTGGGGATTGATACAGGGCTATGGGAAGAGAGGGGGGCAGTGGGATTAGTTTGGGGATTGATGTAGGGCTATGGGGAGAGAGCGGGGCAGTGGGATTAGTTTTGGATTGATACAGGGCTATGGGGAGAGAGTGGGGCAGTGGGATTAGTTTGGGGATTGATACAGGGCTATGTGGAGAGAGCGGGGCAGTGGGATTAGTTTGGGATTGATACAGGGCTATGGGGAGAGAGTGGGGCAGTGGGATTAGTTTGGGATTGATACAGGGCTATGGGGAGAGAGTGGGGCAGTGGGATTAGTTTGGGATTGATACAGGGCTATGGGGAGAGAGTGGGGCAGTGGGATTAGTTTGGGATTGACACAGGGCTATGGGAAGAGAGGGGGGCAGTGGGATTAGTTTGGGATTGATACAGGGCTATGAGGAGAGTGGGGCAGTGGGATTGGTTTGGGAATGATACAGGGCTATGAGGAGAGTGGGGCTGTGGGATTAGTTTGGGAATGATACACGGCTATGCGGAGAGAGCGGGGCAGTGTTAATAGTTTGGGGATTGATACAGGGCTATGGGAAGAGAGGGGGGCAGTGGGATTAGTTTGGGGATTGATGTAGGGCTTTGGGGAGAGAGCGGGGCAGTGGGATTAGTTTGGGATTGATACAGGGCTATGGGGAGAGCGGGGCAGTGGGATTAGTTTGAGATTGATGTAGGTCTGTGGGGAGAGAGCGGGGCAGTGGGATTAGTTTGGGATTGATACAGGGCTATGGGGAGAGCGGGGCAGTGGGATTAGTTTGGGATTGATACAGGGCTCTGGTGGCAGTGGGATTAGCTTGGGGTTCATACAGGGCTATGGGAAGAGAGGGGGGCAGTGGGATTAGTTTGAGGTTGCTATAGGGCTATGGGGAGAGAGCGGGTCAGTGGGATTAGTTTGGGATTGATACAGGGTTATGGGGAGAGAGTGGGGCAGTGGGATTAGTTTGAGGTTGATATCGGGCTATGGGGAGAGAGCGGGGCAGTGGGATTAGTTTGGGATTGATACAGGGCTATGGGGAGAGAGTGTGGCAGTGGGATTAGTTTGGGATTGATACAGGGTTATGGGGAGAGAGTGGGGCAGTGGGATTAGTTTGAGATTGATGTAGGTCTATGGGGAGAGAGCGGGTCAGTGGGATTAGTTTGGGATTGATACAGGGTTATGGGGAGAGAGTGGGGCAGTGGGATTAGTTTGAGATTGATGTAGGTCTATGGGGAGAGAGCGGGGCAGTGGGATTAGTTTGGGGATTGATACAGGGCTATAGGTGGAGAGCGGGGCAGTGGGATTAGTTTGGGATTGATACAGGGCTATGGGGAGAGTGGGGGGCTATGGAGAGGGCGGGGCAGTGGGATTAGTTTTGGGATTGATACAGGGCTGTGGGGAGAGAGGGGGGCAGTGGGATTAGTTTTGGGATTGATACAGGGCTATGGGGAGAGTGGGGGGCTATGGGGAGAGTGGGGCAGTGGGATTAGTTTGGGATTGATACAGGGCTATGGGGAGAGAGTGGGGCAGTGGGATTAGTTTGGGATTGACACAGGGCTATGGGGAGAGAGTGGGGCAGTGGAATTAGTTTGGGGTTGATACAGGGTTAGAGGGAGAGAGCGGGTCAGTGGGATTAGTTTGGGGATTGATACAGGGCTATGGGGAGAGAGTGGTGCAGTGGGATTAGTTAGGAGATTGATACAGGGCTATGGGGAGAGAGCGGGGCAGTGGGATTAGTTTGGGGTTGATACAGGGCTATGGGGAGAGAGTGGGGCTGTGGGATTAGTTTGGGACTGATTCGGTCCAAGGGGAGAGCGCGGGGCAGTGGGATTAGTTTGGGGTTGATACAGGGTTAGAGGGAGAGAGCGGGTCAGTGGGATTATCATAGAATTTACAGTGCAGAAGGAGAGCCATTCGGCCCATCGAATCTGCACCGGCTCTTGGAAAGAGCATTCTACCCAAGGTCAACACCTCCACCCGATCCCCATAACCCTACCCAACACTAAGGATAATTTTGGACACTAAGGGCAATTTATCATGGCCAATCTACCTAACCTGTACACCTTTGGATTGTGGGAGGAAACCGGAGCACCCGGAGGAAACCCACACAGACATGGGGAGAATGTGCAGACTCCACACAGACAGTGACCCAAGCCGGAATCGAACCTGGGATACTGGAGCTGTGAAGAAATTGTGCAAGCCATAATGCTACCGTGCTGCCCCTTAGTTTTGGATTGATATAGGTATATGGGGTGAGAGTGGGGCAGTGGGATTAGTTTGGGATTGATACAGGGTTATGGGGAGAGAGTGGGATTAGTTTGGGGATTGACACAGGGCTATGGGAAGAGAGGGGGGCAGTGGGATTTGTTTGGGATTGATACAGGGCTATGAGCTGAGAGCGGGGCAGTGGGATTAGTTTGGGGATTGATACAGAGCTATAGGGAGAGAGCGGGGCAGTGGGATTAGTTTGGGATTGATACAGGGCTATGGGGAGAGAGCAGGCAGTGGGATTAGTTTGGGATTGATACAGGGCTATGGGGAGAGAGAAGGGCAGTGGGATTAGTTTGGGATTGATACACGGCTATGGGGAGAGCGGGGCAGTGGGATTTGTTTGGGATTGATACAGGGCTCTGGGGGCAGTGGGATTAGTTTGGGGTTCATACAGGGCTATGGGGAGAGAGTGGTGCAGTGGGATTAGTTTGGGACTGATTCGGTCCAAGGGGAGAGCGCGGGGCAGTGGGATTAGTTTGGGGTTGATACAGGGTTAGAGGGAGAGAGCGGGTCAGTTGGATTGGTTTGGGATTGATACAGGGCTGTGGGGAGAGTGGGGCAGTGGGAGTGGTTTGGGGATTGATACAGGGTTATGGGGATGGCGCGGGACAGTGGGATTAGTTTGGGGATTGATACAGAGCTGTGGGGAGTGAGCGGTGCAGTGGGATTAGTTTGTGATTGATACACGGCTATGGGGAGAGCGGGGCAGTGGGATTAGTTTGGGACTGATTCGGTCCAAGGGGAGAGAGAGCGGGGCAGTGGGACTAGTTTGGGATTGATATAGGGCTATGGGGAGAGAGCGGGGCATAGGATTAGTTTGGGATTGGCACAGGGCTATGGGCAGAGAGCGGGGCAGTGGGATTAGTTTGGGGTTGATACAGGGCTATGGGGAAAGAGCGGGGCAGTGGGATTAGTTTGGGGTTGATACAGGGCTATGGGGAGAGCGGGGCAGTGGGATTAGTTTGGGGTTGATACAGGGTTATAGGGAGAGAGCGGGTCAGTGGGATTATCATAGAATTTACAGTGCAGAAGGAGAGCCATTCTGCCCATCGAGTCTGCACTGGGTCTTGCAAAGACCAACCTACCCAAGGTCAACACCTCCACCCGATCCCCATAACCCAGTAACCCCACCCAACACTAGGGGTAATTTTGGACACTAAGGGCAATATATCATGGCCAATCCACCCAACCTGCACATCTTTGGACTGTGGGAGGAAACCCGGAGCTCCCGGAGGAAACCCACGCAGACATGGGGAGAAAGTGCAGACTCCGCACAGACAGAGACCCAAGCCGGAATCGAACCTGGGATACTGGAGCTGTGAAGAAATTGTGCTATCCATAATGCTACCGTGCTGCCCCTTAGTATGGGATTGATATAGGTCTATGGGGAGAGAGTGGGGCAGTGGGATTAGTTAGGGGTTGATACTGGGTTATCGGGAGAGAGTGGGGCAGTGGGATTAGTTTGAGATTGATATAGGTCTATGGGGAGAGAGCGGGGCAGTGGGATTAGTTTGGGGATTGATACAGGGCAATAGGGGGAGATCGGGGCAGTTGGATTAGTTTGGGATTGATACAGGGCTATGGGGAGAGTGGGGGGCTATGGGGAGAGTGGGGCAGTGGGATTGGTTTGGGAATGATACACGGCTATGCGGAGAGAGCGGGGCAGTGGGATAGGTTTGGGGATTGATACAGGGCTATGGGGAGAGAGGGGGGCAGTGGGATTAGTTTGGGATTGATACAGGGCTATGAGCTGAGAGTGGGGCAGTCGGATTAGTTTGGGGATTGACACAGGGCTATGGGGATGGCGCGGGACAGTGGGATTAGTTTGGGGATTGATATAGGACTATGGGGAGAGAGCGTGGGAGTGGGATTTGTTTGGGATTGATACTGGGCTATGGGGAGAGAGGAGGGCAGTGGGATTTGTTTGGGATTGATACAGGGCTATGGGGAGAGAGCGGGTCACTGGGATTAGTTTGGGATTGATACAGGGCTATGGGGAGAGCGGGGCAGTGGGATTAGTTTGGGATTGATACAGGGCTATGGGGATGGTGTGCGACAGTGGGATTAGTTTGGGGATTGATACAGGGCTATGGGGAGAGAGTGGTGCAGTGGGATTGTTTGCGACTGATTCGGTCCAAGGGGAGAGAGCGGGGCAGTGGGATTAGTTTGGGATCGATACAGGGCTATGGGGAAAGAGCGGGGCAGGAGGATTAGTTTGGGATTGACACAGGTCTATGGGGAGAGAGCGGGGCAGTGGGATTAGTTTGGGATTGACACAGGGCTACGGGGAGAGAGCGGGGCAGTGGGATTAGTTTGAGATTGATACAGGGCTATGGGAAGAGAGGGGGGCAGTGGGATTAGTTTGGGATTGATACAGGGCTATGAGCTGAGAGCGGGGCAGTGGGATTAGTTTGGGGATTGATACAGGGTTATGGGGATGGCGCGGGACAGTGGGATTAGTTTGGGGATTGATACAGAGCTGTGGGGAGTGAGCGGTGCAGTGGGATTAGTTTGTGATTGATACACGGCTATGGGGAGAGCGGGGCAGTGGGATTAGTTTGGGACTGATTCGGTCCAAGGGGAGAGAGAGCGGGGCAGTGGGAATAGTTTGGGATTGATACAGGGCTATGGGGAGAGAGCGGGGCATAGGATTAGTTTGGGATTGGCACAGGGCTATGGGCAGAGAGCGGGGCAGTGGGATTAGTTTGGGGTTGATACAGGGCTATGGGGAGAGAGCGGGGCAGTGGGATTAGTCTGGGATTGATATAGGTCTATGGGGCGAGAGTGGGGCAGTGGGATTAGTTTGGGGATTGATACAGGGCTATGGGGAGAGAGCAGGGCAGAAGGATTCGTTTTGTATTGATACAGGGCTATGGGGAGCGAGCGAGGCAGTTGGATTAGTTTGGGATTGACACAGGGCTATGGGGAGAGAGCTGGGCAGTGGGATTAGTTTGGGATTGACACAGGGCTATGGGGAGAGAGCGGGGCAGTGGGATTAGTTTGGGACTGATACAGGGCTATGGGGAGAGAGCTGGGCAGTGGGATTAGTTTGGGATTGATACAGGGCTATGGGGAGAGAGCGGGGCACTGGGATTAGTTTGGGGATTGATACAGAGCTGTGGGGAGAGAGCGGGGCAGTGGAATTAGTTTGGGATTGATACAGGGCTCTGGGGGCAGAGCGGGGCAGTGGGATTAGTTTGGGGTTCATACAGGGCTACGGGGAGAGAGTGGGGCAGTGGGATTAGTTTGGGACTGATTCGGTCCAAGGGGAGGGAGCAGGGCAGTGGGATTAGTTTGGGGTTGATACAGGGCTATAGGGAGAGAGCGGGTCAGTGGGATTATCATAGAATTTACAGTGCAGAAGGAGAGCCATTCTGCCCATCGAGTCTGCACCGGCTCTTGGAAAGAGCATCCTACCCAAGGTCAACACCTCCACCCGATCCCCATAACCTAGTAACCCCACCCAACACTAGGGGTAATTTTGGAGACTAAGGGCAATTTATCATGGCCTATCTACCTAACCTGTACATCTTTGGACTGTGGGAGGAAACCGGAGCACCCGGAGGAAACCCACGCACACACGGGGAGGATGTGCAGACTCCGCACAGACAGTGACCCAAGCCGGAATCGAACCTGGGATACTGGAGCTGTGAAGAAATTGTGCTATCCACAATGCTTCCGTGCTGCCCCTTAGTATGGGATTGATATAGGTCTATGGGGAGAGAGTGGGATTTGTTTGGGATTGATACAGGTCTATGGGGAGAGAGCGGGGCAGTGGGATTAGTTTGGGATTGATACAGGGCTATGGGGAGAGTGGGGGGCTATGGGGAGAGTGGGGCAGTGGGATTGGTTTGGGAATGATACACGGCTATGCGGAGAGAGCGGGGCAGTGGGATAGGTTTGGGGATTGATACAGGGCTATGGGGAGAGAGGGGGGCAGTGGGATTAGTTTGGGATTGATACAGGGCTATGAGCTGAAAGTGGGGCAGTGGGATTAGTTTGGGGATTGACACAGGGCTATGGGGATGGCGCGGGACAGTGGGATTAGTTTGGGGATTGATATAGGGCTATGGGGAGAGAGCGTGGGAGTGGGATTTGTTTGGGATTGATACTGGGCTATGGGGAGAGAGGAGGGCAGTGGGATTTGTTTGGGATTGATACAGGGCTATGGGGAGAGAGCGGGTCACTGGGATTAGTTTGGGATTGATACAGGGCTATGGGGAGAGCGGGGCAGTGGGATTAGTTTGGGATTGATACAGGGCTATGGGGATGGCGTGCGACAGTGGGATTAGTTTGGGGATTGATACAGGGCTATGGGGAGAGAGCGGGGCAGTGGGATTAGTTTGGGATTGACACAGGGCTACGGGGAGAGAGCGGGGCAGTGGGATTAGTTTGAGATTGATACACGGCTATGGGGCGAGCGGGGCAGTTGGATTAGTTTGGGATTGATACAGGGCTATGGGGAGAGAGCGGGGCATAGGATTAGTTTGGGATTGGCACAGGGCTATGGGGAGAGAGCGGGGCAGTGGGATTTGTCTGGGATTGATATAGGTCTATGGGGCGAGAGTGGGGCAGTGGGATTAGTTTGGGGATTGATACAGGGCTATGGGGAGAGAGCAGGGCAGTAGGATTCGTTTTGTATTGATACAGGGCTACGGGGAGCGAGTGGGGCAGTTGGATTAGTTTGTGATTGACACAGGGTTTTGGGGAGAGAGCTGGGCAGTGGGATTAGTTTGGGATTGATACAGGGCTATGGGGAGAGAGTGGGACAGTGGGATTAGTTTGGGGATTGATACAGGGCTATAGGGGGAGAGCGGGGCAGTGGGATTAGTTTGGGATTGATACAGGGCTATGAGGAGAGTGGGGCAGTGGGATTGGTTTGGGAAAGATACACGGCTATGCGGAGAGAGCGGGGCAGTGGTAATAGTTTGGGGATTGATACAGGGCTATGGGAAGAGAGGGGGGCAGTGGGATTAGTTTGGGGATTGATGTAGGGCTATGGGGAGAGAGCAGGGCAGTGGGATTAGTTTTGGATTGATACAGGGCTATGGGGAGAGAGTGGGGCAGTGGGATTAGTTTGGGGATTGATACAGGGCTATGTGGAGAGAGAGGGGCAGTGGGATTAGTTTGGGATTGATACAGGGCTATGGGGAGAGAGTGGAGCAGTGGGATTAGTTTGGGATTGATACAGGGCTATGGGGAGAGAGTGGGGCAGTGGGATTAGTTTGGGATTGATACAGGGCTATGGGGAGAGAGTGGGGCAGTGGGATTAGTTTGGGATTGACACAGGGCTATGGGAAGAGAGGGGGGCAGTGGGATTAGTTTGGGATTGATACAGGGCTATGAGGAGAGTGGGGCAGTGGGATTGGTTTGGGAATGATACACGGCTATGAGGAGAGTGGGGCTGTGGGATTAGTTTGGGAATGATACACGGCTATGCGGAGAGAGCGGGGCAGTGGTAATAGTTTGGGGATTGATACAGGGCTATGGGAAGAGAGGGGGGCAGTGGGATTAGTTTGGGGATTGATGTAGGGCTTTGGGGAGAGAGCGGGGCAGTGGGATTAGTTTGGGATTGATACAGGGCTATGGGGAGAGCGGGGCAGTGGGATTAGTTTGAGATTGATGTAGGTCTATGGGGAGAGAGCGGGGCAGTGGGATTAGTTTGGGATTGATACAGGGCTATGGGGAGAGCGGGGCAGTGGGATTAGCTTGGGATTGATACAGGGCTATGGGAAGAGAGGGGGGCAGTGGGATTAGTTTGAGGTTGATATAGGGCTATGGGGAGAGAGCGGGTCAGTGGGATTAGTTTGGGATTGATACAGGGTTATGGGGAGAGAGTGGGGCAGTGGGATTAGTTTGAGGTTGATATCGGGCTATGGGGAGAGAGCGGGGCAGTGGGATTAGTTTGGGATTGATACAGGGCTATGGGGAGAGAGTGTGGCAGTGGGATTAGTTTGGGATTGATACAGGGTTATGGGGAGAGAGTGGGGCAGTGGGATTAGTTTGAGATTGATGTAGGTCTATGGGGAGAGAGCGGGTCAGTGGGATTAGTTTGGGATTGATACAGGGTTATGGGGAGAGAGTGGGGCAGTGGGATTAGTTTGAGATTGATGTAGGTCTATGGGGAGAGAGCGGGGCAGTGGGATTAGTTTGGGGATTGATACAGGGCTATAGGTGGAGAGCGGGGCAGTGGGATTAGTTTGGGATTGATACAGGGCTATGGGGAGAGTGGGGGGCTATGGAGAGAGCGGGGCAGTGGGATTAGTTTTGGGATTGATACAGGGCTGTGGGGAGAGAGGGGGGCAGTGGGATTAGTTTTGGGATTGATACAGGGCTATGGGGAGAGTGGGGGGCTATGGGGAGAGTGGGGCAGTGGGATTAGTTTGGGATTGATACAGGGCTATGGGGAGAGAGTGGGGCAGTGGGATTAGTTTGGGATTGACACAGGGCTATGGGGAGAGAGTGGGGCAGTGGAATTAGTTTGGGGTTGATACAGGGTTAGAGGGAGAGAGCGGGTCAGTGGGATTAGTTTGGGGATTGATACAGGGCTATGGGGAGAGAGTGGTGCAGTGGGATTAGTTAGGAGATTGATACAGGGCTATGGGGAGAGAGCGGGGCAGTGGGATTAGTTTGGGGTTGATACAGGGCTATGGGGAGAGAGTGGGGCTGTGGGATTAGTTTGGGACTGATTCGGTCCAAGGGGAGAGCGCGGGGCAGTGGGATTAGTTTGGGGTTGATACAGGGTTAGAGGGAGAGAGCGGGTCAGTGGGATTATCATAGAATTTACAGTGCAGAAGGAGAGCCATTCGGCCCATCGAATCTGCACCGGCTCTTGGAAAGAGCATTCTACCCAAGGTCAACACCTCCACCCGATCCCCATAACCCTACCCAACACTAAGGATAATTTTGGACACTAAGGGCAATTTATCATGGCCAATCTACCTAACCTGTACACCTTTGGATTGTGGGAGGAAACCGGAGCACCCGGAGGAAACCCACACAGACATGGGGAGAATGTGCAGACTCCACACAGACAGTGACCCAAGCCGGAATCGAACCTGGGATACTGGAGCTGTGAAGAAATTGTGCAAGCCATAATGCTACCGTGCTGCCCCTTAGTTTTGGATTGATATAGGTATATGGGGTGAGAGTGGGGCAGTGGGATTAGTTTGGGATTGATACAGGGTTATGGGGAGAGAGTGGGATTAGTTTGGGGATTGACACAGGGCTATGGGAAGAGAGGGGGGCAGTGGGATTTGTTTGGGATTGATACAGGGCTATGAGCTGAGAGCGGGGCAGTGGGATTAGTTTGGGGATTGATACAGGGCTATGGGGATGGCGCGGGACAGTGGGATTAGTTTGGGGATTGATACAGAGCTATAGGGAGAGAGCGGGGCAGTGGGATTAGTTTGGGATTGATACAGGGCTATGGGGAGAGAGCAGGCAGTGGGATTAGTTTGGGATTGATACAGGGCTATGGGGAGAGAGAAGGGCAGTGGGATTAGTTTGGGATTGATACACGGCTATGGGGAGAGCGGGGCAGTGGGATTTGTTTGGGATTGATACAGGGCTCTGGGGGCAGTGGGATTAGTTTGGGGTTCATACAGGGCTATGGGGAGAGAGTGGGGCAGTGGGATTAGTTTGGGGTTGATACAGGGTTAGAGGGAGAGAGCGGGTCAGTTGGATTGGTTTGGGATTGATACAGGGCTGTGGGGAGAGTGGGGCAGTGGGAGTGGTTTGGGGATTGATACAGGGTTATGGGGATGGCGCGGGACAGTGGGATTAGTTTGGGGATTGATACAGAGCTGTGGGGAGTGAGCGGTGCAGTGGGATTAGTTTGTGATTGATACAAGGCTATGGGGAGAGCGGGGCAATGGGATTAGTTTGGGACTGATTCGGTCCAAGGGGAGAGAGAGCGGGGCAGTGGGACTAGTTTGGGATTGATATAGGGCTATGGGGAGAGAGCGGGGCATAGGATTAGTTTGGGATTGGCACAGGGCTATGGGCAGAGAGCGGGGCAGTGGGATTAGTTTGGGGTTGATACAGGGCTATGGGGAGAGCGGGGCAGTGGGATTAGTTTGGGGTTGATACAGGGTTATAGGGAGAGAGCGGGTCAGTGGGATTATCATAGAATTTACAGTGCAGAAGGAGAGCCATTCTGCCCATCGAGTCTGCACTGGCTCTTGGAAAGACCATCCTACCCAAGGTCAACACCTCCACCCGATCCCCATAACCCAGTAACCCCACCCAACACTAGGGGTAATTTTGGACACTAAGGGCAATTTATCATGGCCAATCCACCTAACCTGCACATCTTTGGACTGTGGGAGGAAACCGGAGCACCCGGAGGAAACCCACACAGACATGGGGAGAATGTGCAGACTGCACACAGACAGTGACCCAAGCCGGAATCGAACCTGGGATACTGGAGCTGTGAAGAAATTGTGCTATCCACAATGCTACCGTGCTGCCCCTTAGTATGGGATTGATATAGGTCTATGGGGAGAGAGTGGGGCAGTGGGATTAGTTAGGGGTTGATACTGGGTTATCGGGAGAGAGCGGGGCAGTGGGATTAGTTAGGGGTTGATACAGGGTTATCGGGAGAGAGTGGGGCAGTGGGATTAGTTTGAGATTGATATAGGTCTATGGGGAGAGAGCGGGGCAGTGGGATTAGTTTGGGGATTGATACAGGGCAATAGGGGGAGATCGGGGCAGTTGGATTAGTTTGGGATTGATACAGGGCTATGGGGAGAGTGGGGTGCTATGGGGAGAGTGGGGCAGTGGGATTGGTTTGGGAATGATACACGGCTATGCGGAGAGAGCGGGGCAGTGGGATAGGTTTGGGGATTGATACAGGGCTATGGGGAGAGAGGGGGGCAGTGGGATTAGTTTGGGATTGATACAGGGCTATGAGCTGAGAGTGGGGCAGTGGGATTAGTTTGGGGATTGACACAGGGCTATGGGGATGGCGCGGGACAGTGGGATTAGTTTGGGGATTGATATAGGGCTATGGGGAGAGAGCGTGGGAGTGGGATTTGTTTGGGATTGATACTGGGCTATGGGGAGAGAGGAGGGCAGTGGGATTTGTTTGGGATTGATACAGGGCTATGGGGAGAGAGCGGGTCACTGGGATTAGTTTGGGATTGATACAGGGCTATGGGGAGAGCGGGGCAGTGGGATTAGTTTGGGATTGATACAGGGCTATGGGGATGGCGTGCGACAGTGGGATTAGTTTGGGGATTGATACAGGGCTATGGGGAGAGAGTGGTGCAGTGGGATTGTTTGCGACTGATTCGGTCCAAGGGGAGAGAGCGGGGCAGTGGGATTAGTTTGGGATCGATACAGGGCTATGGGGAAAGAGCGGGGCAGGAGGATTAGTTTGGGATTGACACAGGTCTATGGGGAGAGAGCGGGGCAGTGGGATTAGTTTGGGATTGACACAGGGCTACGGGGAGAGAGCGGGGCAGTGGGATTAGTTTGAGATTGATACACGGCTATGGGGAGAGCGGGGCAGTGGGATTAGTTTGGGATTGATACAGGGCTATGGGGAGAGCGGGGCAGTGGGATTTGTTTGGGATTGATACAGGGTTATGGGGATGGCGCGGGACAGTGGGTTTAGTTTGGGGATTGATACACGGCTATGCGGAGAGAGCGGGGCAGTGGGATAGGTTTGGGGATTGATACAGGGCTATGGGGAGAGAGGGGGGCAGTGGGATTAGTTTGGGATTGATACAGGGCTATGAGCTGAGAGTGGGGCAGTGGGATTAGTTTGGGGTTCATACAGGGCTATGGGGAGAGAGTGGTGTAGTGAGATTAGTTTGGGACTGATTCGGTCCAAGGGGAGAGCGCGGGGTAGTGGGATTAGTTTGGGGTTGATACAGGGTTTGAGGGAGAGAGCGGGTCAGTTGGATTAGTTTGGGATTGATACAGGGCTATGGGGAGAGTGGGGCAGTGGGAGTGGTTTGGGAATGATACATGGCTATGCGGAGAGAGCGGGGCAGTGGGATTCGTTTGGGGATTGATACAGGGCTATGGGAAGAGAGGGGGGCAGTGGGATTAGTTTGGGATTGATACAGGGCTATGAGCTGAGAGCGGGGCAGTGGGATTAGTTTGGGGATTGATACAGGGTTATGGGGATGGCGCGGGACAGTGGGATTAGTTTGGGGATTGATACAGAGCTGTGGAGAGTGAGCGGTGCAGTGGGATTAGTTTGTGATTGATACACGGCTATGGGGAGAGCGGGGCAGTGGGATTAGTTTGGGACTGATTCGGTCCAAGGCGAGAGAGAGCGGGGCAGTGGGAATAGTTTGGGATTGATACAGGGCTATGGGGAGAGAGCGGGGCATAGGATTAGTTTGGGATTGGCACAGGGCTATGGGCAGAGAGCGGGGCAGTGGGATTAGTTTGGGGTTGATACAGGGCTATGGGGAGAGAGCGGGGCATAGGATTAGTTTGGGATTGGCACAGGGCTATGGGCAGAGAGCGGGGCAGTGGGATTAGTTTGGGGTTGATACAGGGCTATGGGGAGAGAGCGGGGCAGTGGGATTAGCCTGGGATTGATATAGGTCTATGGGGCGAGAGTGGGGCAGTGGGATTAGTTTGGGGATTGATACAGGGCTATGGGGAGAGCGTGGGGCCGAGGGATTAGTTTGGGTTTGATACAGGGCTATGGGGAGAGAGCAGGGCAGAAGGATTCGTTTTGTATTGATACAGGGCTATGGGGAGCGAGCGAGGCAGTTGGATTAGTTTGAGATTGACACAGGGCTATGGGGAGAGAGCTGGGCAGTGGGATTAGTTTGGGATTGACACAGGGCTATGGGGAGAGAGCTGGGCAGTGGGATTAGTTTGGGATTGATACAGGGCTATGGGGAGAGAGCGGGGCAGTGGGATTAGTTTGGGACTGATACAGGGCTATGGGGAGAGAGCTGGGCAGTGGGATTAGTTTGGAATTGATACAGGGCTATGGGGAGAGAGCGGGGCACTGGGATTAGTTTGGGGATTGATACAGAGCTGTGGGGAGAGAGCGGGGCAGTGGAATTAGTTTGGGATTGATACAGGGCTCTGGGGGCAGAGCGGGGCAGTGGGATTAGTTTGGGGTTCATACAGGGCTACGGGGAGAGAGTGGGGCAGTGGGATTAGTTTGGGACTGATTCGGTCCAAGGGGAGGGAGCAGGGCAGTGGGATTAGTTTGGGGTTGATACAGGGTTATAGGGAGAGAGCGGGTCAGTGGGATTATCATAGAATTTACAGTGCAGAAGGAGAGCCATTCTGCCCATCGAGTCTGCACCGGCTCTTGGAAAGAGCATCCTACCCAAGGTCAACACCTCCACCCGATCCCCATAACCCAGTAACCCCACCCAACACTAGGGGTAATTTTGGACACTAAGGGCAATTTATCATGGCCTATCTACCTAACCTGTACATCTTTGGACTGTGGGAGGAAACCGGAGCTCCCGGAGGAAACCTACGCAGACATGGGGAGAACGTGCAGACTCCGCACAGACAGAGACCCAAGCCGGAATCGAACCTGGGATACTGGAGCTGTGAAGAAATTGTGCTATCCACAATGCTTCCGTGCTGCCCCTTAGTATGGGATTGATATAGGTCTATGGGGAGAGAGTGTGATTAGTTTGGGATTGATACAGGTCTATGGGGAGAGAGCGGGGCAGTGGGATTAGTTTGGGGATTGATACAGGGCTATAGGGGGAGATCGGGGCAGTTGGATTAGTTTGGGATTGATACAGGGCTATGGGGAGAGAGGGGGGCAGTGGGATTAGTTTGGGATTGATACAGGGCTATGAGCTGAGAGTGGGGCAGTGGGATTAGTTTGGGGTTCATACAGGGCTATGGGGAGAGAGTGGTGTAGTGGGATTAGTTTGGGACTGATTCGGTCCAAGGGGAGAGCGCGGGGCAGTGGGATTAGTTTGGGGTTGATACAGGGTTTGAGGGAGAGAGCGGGTCAGTTGGATTAGTTTGGGATTGATACAGGGCTATGGGGAGAGTGGGGCAGTGGGAGTGGTTTGGGAATGATACATGGCTATGCGGAGAGAGCGGGGCAGTGGGATTCGTTTGGGGATTGATACAGGGCTATGGGAAGAGAGGGGGGCAGTGGGATTAGTTTGGGATTGATACAGGGCTATGAGCTGAGAGCGGGGCAGTGGGATTAGTTTGGGGATTGATACAGGGTTATGGGGATGGCGCGGGACAGTGGGATTAGTTTGGGGATTGATACAGAGCTGTGGGGAGTGAGCGGTGCAGTGGGATTAGTTTGTGATTGATACACGGCTATGGGGAGAGCGGGGCAGTGGGATTAGTTTGGGACTGATTCGGTCCAAGGCGAGAGAGAGCGGGGCAGTGGGAATAGTTTGGGATTGATACAGGGCTATGGGGAGAGAGCGGGGCATAGGATTAGTTTGGGATTGGCACAGGGCTATGGGCAGAGAGCGGGGCAGTGGGATTAGTTTGGGGTTGATACAGGGCTATGGGGAGAGAGCGGGGCAGTGGGATTAGTCTGGGATTGATACAGGGCTATGGGGAGAGAGCGGGGCATAGGATTAGTTTGGGATTGGCACAGGGCTATGGGCAGAGAGCGGGGCAGTGGGATTAGTTTGGGGTTGATACAGGGCTATGGGGAGAGAGCGGGGCAGTGGGATTAGTCTGGGATTGATATAGGTCTATGGGGCGAGAGTGGGGCAGTGGGATTAGTTTGGGGATTGATACAGGGCTATGGGGAGAGCGTGGGGCCGAGGGATTAGTTTGGGTTTGATACAGGGCTATGGGGAGAGAGCAGGGCAGAAGGATTCGTTTTGTATTGATACAGGGCTATGGGGAGCGAGCGAGGCAGTTGGATTAGTTTGGGATTGACACAGGGCTATGGGGAGAGAGCTGGGTAGTGGGATTAGTTTGGGATTGACACAGGGCTATGGGGAGAGAGCTGGGCAGTGGGATTAGTTTGGGATTGATACAGGGCTATGGGGAGAGAGCGGGGCAGTGGGATTAGTTTGGGACTGATACAGGGCTATGGGGAGAGAGCTGGGCAGTGGGATTAGTTTGGGATTGATACAGGGCTATGGGGAGAGAGCGGGGCACTGGGATTAGTTTGGGGATTGATACAGAGCTGTGGGGAGAGAGCGGGGCAGTGGAATTAGTTTGGGATTGATACAGGGCTCTGGGGGCAGAGCGGGGCAGTGGGATTAGTTTGGGGTTCATACAGGGCTACGGGGAGAGAGTGGGGCAGTGGGATTAGTTTGGGACTGATTCGGTCCAAGGGGAGGGAGCAGGGCAGTGGGATTAGTTTGGGGTTGATACAGGGTTATAGGGAGAGAGCGGGTCAGTGGGATTATCATAGAATTTACAGTGCAGAAGGAGAGCCATTCTGCCCATCGAGTCTGCACCGGCTCTTGGAAAGAGCATCCTACCCAAGGTCAACACCTCCACCCGATCCCCATAACCCAGTAACCCCACCCAACACTAGGGGTAATTTTGGACACTAAGGGCAATTTATCATGGCCTATCTACCTAACCTGTACATCTTTGGACTGTGGGAGGAAACCGGAGCTCCCGGAGGAAACCTACGCAGACATGGGGAGAACGTGCAGACTCCGCACAGACAGAGACCTAAGCCGGAATCGAACCTGGGATACTGGAGCTGTGAAGAAATTGTGCTATCCACAATGCTTCCGTGCTGCCCCTTAGTATGGGATTGATATAGGTCTATGGGGAGAGAGTGGGATTAGTTTGGGATTGATACAGGTCTATGGGGAGAGAGCGGGGCAGTGGGATTAGTTTGGGGATTGATACAGGGCTATAGGGGGAGATCGGGGCAGTTGGATTAGTTTGGGATTGATACAGGTCTATGGGGAGAGTGGGGGGCTATGGGGAGAGTGGGGCAGTGGGATTGGTTTGGGAATGATACACGGCTATGCGGAGAGAGCGGGGCAGTGGGATAGGTTTGGGGATTGATACAGGGCTATGGGGAGAGAGGGGGGCAGTGGGATTAGTTTGGGATTGATACAGGGCTATGAGCTGAAAGTGGGGCAGTGGGATTAGTTTGGGGATTGACACAGGGCTATGGGGATTGCGCGGGACAGTGGGATTAGTTTGGGGATTGATATAGGGCTATGGGGAGAGAGCGTGGGAGTGGGATTTGTTTGGGATTGATACTGGGCTATGGGGAGAGAGGAGGGCAGTGGGATTTGTTTGGGATTGATACAGGGCTATGGGGAGAGAGCGGGTCACTGGGATTAGTTTGGGATTGATACAGGGCTATGGGGAGAGCGGGGCAGTGGGATTAGTTTGGGATTGATACAGGGCTATGGGGATGGCGTGCGACAGTGGGATTAGTTTGGGGATTGATACAGGGCTATGGGGAGAGAGTGGTGCAGTGGGATTGTTTGCAACTGATTCGGTCCAAGGGGAGAGAGCGGGGCAGTGGGATTAGTTTGGGATCGATACAGAGCTATGGGGAAAGAGCGGGGCAGGAGGATTAGTTTGGGATTGACACAGGGCTATGGGGAGAGAGCGGGGCAGTGGGATTAGTTTGGGATTGACACAGGGCTACGGGGAGAGAGCGGGGCAGTGGGATCAGTTTGAGATTGATACACGGCTATGGGGAGAGCGGGGCAGTTGGATTAGTTTGGGATTGATACAGGGCTATGGGGAGAGAGCGGGTCATAGGATTAGTTTGGGATTGGCACAGGGCTATGGGGAGAGAGCGGGGCAGTGGGATTTGTCTGGGATTGATATAGGTCTATGGGGCGAGAGTGGGGCAGTGGGATTAGTTTGGGGATTGATACAGGGCTATGAGGAGAGAGCAGGGCAGTAGGATTCGTTTTGTATTGATACAGGGTTACGGGGAGCGAGTGGGGCAGTTGGATTAGTTTGTGATTGACACAGGGTTTTGGGGAGAGAGCTGGGCAGTGGGATTAGTTTGGGATTGATACAGGGCTATGGGGAGAGAGTGGGGCAGTGGGATTAGTTTGGGGATTGATACAGGGCTATAGGGGGAGAGCGGGGCAGTGGGATTAGTTTGGGATTGATACAGGGCTATGAGGAGAGTGGGGCAGTGGGATTGGTTTGGGAAAGATACACGGCTATGCGGAGAGAGCGGGGCAGTGGTAATAGTTTGGGGATTGATACAGGGCTATGGGAAGAGAGGGGGGCAGTGGGATTAGTTTGGGGATTGATGTAGGGCTATGGGGAGAGAGCGGGGCAGTGGGATTAGTTTTGGATTGATACAGGGCTATGGGGAGAGAGTGGGGCAGTGGGATTAGTTTGGGGATTGATACAGGGCTATGTGGAGAGAGCGGGGCAGTGGGATTAGTTTGGGATTGATACAGGGCTATGGGGAGAGAGTGGGGCAGTGGGATTAGTTTGGGATTGATACAGGGCTATGGGGAGAGAGTGGGGCAGTGGGATTAGTTTGGGATTGATACAGGGCTATGGGGAGAGAGTGGGGCAGTGGGATTAGTTTGGGATTGACACAGGGCTATGGGAAGAGAGGGGGGCAGTGGGATTAGTTTGGGATTGATACAGGGCTATGAGGAGAGTGGGGCAGTGGGATTGGTTTGGGAATGATACACGGCTATGAGGAGAGTGGGGCTGTGGGATTAGTTTGGGAATGATACACGGCTATGCGGAGAGAGCGGGGCAGTGGTAATAGTTTGGGGATTGATACAGGGCTATGGGAAGAGAGGGGGGCAGTGGGATTAGTTTGGGGATTGATGTAGGGCTTTGGGGAGAGAGCGGGGCAGTGGGATTAGTTTGGGATTGATACAGGGCTATGGGGAGAGCGGGGCAGTGGGATTAGTTTGAGATTGATGTAGGTCTATGGGGAGAGAGCGGGGCAGTGGGATTAGTTTGGGATTGATACAGGGCTATGGGGAGAGCGGGGCAGTGGGATTAGTTTGGGATTGATACAGGGCTCTGGTGGCAGTGGGATTAGCTTGGGGTTCATACAGGGCTATGGGAAGAGAGGGGGGCAGTAGGATTAGTTTGAGGTTGATATAGGGCTTTGGGGAGAGAGCGGGTCAGTGGGATTAGTTTGGGATTGATACAGGGTTATGGGGAGAGAGTGGGGCAGTGGGATTAGTTTGAGGTTGATATCGGGCTATGGGGAAAGAGCGGGGCAGTGGGATTAGTTTGGGATTGATACAGGGCTATGGGGAGAGAGTGTGGCAGTGGGATTAGTTTGGGATTGATACAGGGTTATAGGGAGAGAGTGGGGCAGTGGGATTAGTTTGAGATTGATGTAGGTCTATGGGGAGAGAGCGGGTCAGTGGGATTAGTTTGGGATTGATACAGGGTTATGGGGAGAGAGTGGGGCAGTGGGATTAGTTTGAGATTGATGTAGGTCTATGGGGAGAGAGCGGGGCAGTGGGATTAGTTTGGGGATTGATACAGGGCGATAGGTGGAGAGCGGGGCAGTGGGATTAGTTTGGGATTGATACAGGGCTATGGGGAGAGTGGGGGGCTATGGAGAGAGCGGGGCAGTGGGATTAGTTTTGGGATTGATACAGGGCTGTGGGGAGAGAGGGGGGCAGTGGGATTAGTTTTGGGATTGATACAGGGCTATGGGGAGAGTGGGGGGCTATGGGGAGAGTGGGGCAGTGGGATTAGTTTGGGATTGATACAGGGCTATGGGGAGAGAGTGGGGCAGTGGGATTAGTTTGGGATTGACACAGGGCTATGGGGAGAGAGTGGGGCAGTGGAATTAGTTTGGGGTTGATACAGGGTTAGAGGGAGAGAGCGGGTCAGTGGGATTAGTTTGGGGATTGATACAGGGCTATGGGGAGAGAGTGGTGCAGTGGGATTAGTTAGGAGATTGATACAGGGCTATGGGGAGAGAGCGGGGCAGTGGGATTAGTTTGGGGTTGATACAGGGCTATGGGGAGAGAGTGGGGCTGTGGGATTAGTTTGGGACTGATTTGGTCCAAGGGGAGAGCGCGGGGCAGTGGGATTAGTTTGGGGTTGATACAGGGTTAGAGGGAGAGAGCGGGTCAGTGGGATTATCATAGAATTTACAGTGCAGAAGGAGAGCCATTCGGCCCATCGAATCTGCACCGGCTCTTGGAAAGAGCATTCTACCCAAGGTCAACACCTCCACCCGATCCCCATAACCCTACCCAACACTAAGGATAATTTTGGACACTAAGGGCAATTTATCATGGCCAATCTACCTAACCTGTACACCTTTGGATTGTGGGAGGAAACCGGAGCACCCGGAGGAAACCCACACAGACATGGGGAGAATGTGCAGACTCCACACAGACAGTGACCCAAGCCGGAATCGAACCTGGGATACTGGAGCTGTGAAGAAATTGTGCAAGCCATAATGCTACCGTGCTGCCCCTTAGTTTTGGATTGATATAGGTATATGGGGTGAGAGTGGGGCAGTGGGATTAGTTTGGGATTGATACAGGGTTATGGGGAGAGAGTGGGATTAGTTTGGGGATTGACACAGGGCTATGGGAAGAGAGGGGGGCAGTGGGATTTGTTTGGGATTGATACAGGGCTATGAGCTGAGAGCGGGGCAGTGGGATTAGTTTGGGGATTGATACAGGGCTATGGGGATGGCGCGGGACAGTGGGATTAGTTTGGGGATTGATACAGAGCTATAGGGAGAGAGCGGGGCAGTGGGATTAGTTTGGGATTGATACAGGGCTATGGGGGGAGAGCAGGCAGTGGGATTATTTTGGGATTGATACAGGGCTATGGGGAGAGAGAAGGGCAGTGGGATTAGTTTGGGATTGATACACGGCTATGGGGAGAGCGGGGCAGTGGGATTTGTTTGGGATTGATACAGGGCTCTGGGGGCAGTGGGATTAGTTTGGGGTTCATACAGGGCTATGGGGAGAGAGTGGTGCAGTGGGATTAGTTTGGGACTGATTCGGTCCAAGGGGAGAGCGCGGGGCAGTGGGATTAGTTTGGGGTTGATACAGGGTTAGAGGGAGAGAGCGGGTCAGTTGGATTGGTTTGGGATTGATACAGGGCTGTGGGGAGAGTGGGGCAGTGGGAGTGGTTTGGGGATTGATACAGGGTTATGGGGATGGCGCGGGACAGTGGGATTAGTTTGGGGATTGATACAGAGCTGTGGGGAGTGAGCGGTGCAGTGGGATTAGTTTGTGATTGATACACGGCTATGGGGAGAGCGGGGCAGTGGGATTAGTTTGGGACTGATTCGGTCCAAGGGGAGAGACAGCGGGGCAGTGGGACTAGTTTGGGATTGATATAGGGCTATGGGGAGAGAGCGGGGCATAGGATTAGTTTGGGATTGGCACAGGGCTATGGGCAGAGAGCGGGGCAGTGGGATTAGTTTGGGGTTGATACAGGGCTATGGGGAGAGAGCGGGGCAGTGGGATTAGTCTGGGATTGATATAGGTCTATGGGGCGAGAGTGGGGCAGTGGGATTAGTTTGGGGATTGATACAGGGCTATGGGGAGAGCGTGGGGCCGAGGGATTAGTTTGGGTTTGATACAGGGCTATGGGGAGAGAGCAGGGCAGAAGGATTCGTTTTGTATTGATACAGGGCTATGGGGAGCGAGCGAGGCAGTTGGATTAGTTTGGGATTGACACAGGGCTATGGGGAGAGAGCTGGGTAGTGGGATTAGTTTGGGATTGACACAGGGCTATGGGGAGAGAGCTGGGCAGTGGGATTAGTTTGGGATTGATACAGGGCTATGGGGAGAGAGCGGGGCAGTGGGATTAGTTTGGGACTGATACAGGGCTATGGGGAGAGAGCTGGGCAGTGGGATTA
Organism: Scyliorhinus torazame; assembly: GCF_047496885.1. NCBI lineage: Eukaryota > Metazoa > Chordata > Chondrichthyes > Carcharhiniformes > Scyliorhinidae > Scyliorhinus > Scyliorhinus torazame. The sequence goes on along the minus strand of NC_092725.1, from coordinate 25,805,917 downwards.
GTTTGGGATTGATACAGGGCTATGGGGAGAGAGCGGGGCACTGGGATTAGTTTGGGGATTGATACAGAGCTGTGGGGAGAGAGCGGGGCAGTGGAATTAGTTTGGGATTGATACAGGGCTCTGGGGGCAGAGCGGGGCAGTGGGATTAGTTTGGGGTTCATACAGGGCTACGGGGAGAGAGTGGGGCAGTGGGATTAGTTTGGGACTGATTCGGTCCAAGGGGAGGGAGCAGGGCAGTGGGATTAGTTTGGGGTTGATACAGGGTTATAGGGAGAGAGCGGGTCAGTGGGATTATCATAGAATTTACAGTGCAGAAGGAGAGCCATTCTGCCCATCGAGTCTGCACCGGCTCTTGGAAAGAGCATCCTACCCAAGGTCAACACCTCCACCCGATCCCCATAACCCAGTAACCCCACCCAACACTAGGGGTAATTTTGGACACTAAGGGCAATTTATCATGGCCTATCTACCTAACCTGTACATCTTTGGACTGTGGGAGGAAACCGGAGCTCCCGGAGGAAACCTACGCAGACATGGGGAGAACGTGCAGACTCCGCACAGACAGAGACCCAAGCCGGAATCGAACCTGGGATACTGGAGCTGTGAAGAAATTGTGCTATCCACAATGCTTCCGTGCTGCCCCTTAGTATGGGATTGATATAGGTCTATGGGGAGAGAGTGGGATTAGTTTGGGATTGATACAGGTCTATGGGGAGAGAGCGGGGCAGTGGGATTAGTTTGGGGATTGATACAGGGCTATAGGGGGAGATCGGGGCAGTTGGATTAGTTTGGGATTGATACAGGGCTATGGGGAGAGTGGGGGGCTATGGGGAGAGTGGGGCAGTGGGATTGGTTTGGGAATGATACACGGCTATGCGGAGAGAGCGGGGCAGTGGGATAGGTTTGGGGATTGATACAGGGCTATGGGGAGAGAGGGGGGCAGTGGGATTAGTTTGGGATTGATACAGGGCTATGAGCTGAAAGTGGGGCAGTGGGATTAGTTTGGGGATTGACACAGGGCTATGGGGATTGCGCGGGACAGTGGGATTAGTTTGGGGATTGATATAGGGCTATGGGGAGAGAGCGTGGGAGTGGGATTTGTTTGGGATTGATACTGGGCTATGGGGAGAGAGGAGGGCAGTGGGATTTGTTTGGGATTGATACAGGGCTATGGGGAGAGAGCGGGTCACTGGGATTAGTTTGGGATTGATACAGGGCTATGGGGAGAGCGGGGCAGTGGGATTAGTTTGGGATTGATACAGGGCTATGGGGATGGCGTGCGACAGTGGGATTAGTTTGGGGATTGATACAGGGCTATGGGGAGAGAGTGGTGCAGTGGGATTGTTTGCAACTGATTCGGTCCAAGGGGAGAGAGCGGGGCAGTGGGATTAGTTTGGGATCGATACAGAGCTATGGGGAAAGAGCGGGGCAGGAGGATTAGTTTGGGATTGACACAGGGCTATGGGGAGAGAGCGGGGCAGTGGGATTAGTTTGGGATTGACACAGGGCTACGGGGAGAGAGCGGGGCAGTGGGATTAGTTTGAGATTGATACACGGCTATGGGGAGAGCGGGGCAGTTGGATTAGTTTGGGATTGATACAGGGCTATGGGGAGAGAGCGGGTCATAGGATTAGTTTGGGATTGGCACAGGGCTATGGGGAGAGAGCGGGGCAGTGGGATTTGTCTGGGATTGATATAGGTCTATGGGGCGAGAGTGGGGCAGTGGGATTAGTTTGGGGATTGATACAGGGCTATGAGGAGAGAGCAGGGCAGTAGGATTCGTTTTGTATTGATACAGGGTTACGGGGAGCGAGTGGGGCAGTTGGATTAGTTTGTGATTGACACAGGGTTTTGGGGAGAGAGCTGGGCAGTGGGATTAGTTTGGGATTGATACAGGGCTATGGGGAGAGAGTGGGGCAGTGGGATTAGTTTGGGGATTGATACAGGGCTATAGGGGGAGAGCGGGGCAGTGGGATTAGTTTGGGATTGATACAGGGCTATGAGGAGAGTGGGGCAGTGGGATTGGTTTGGGAAAGATACACGGCTATGCGGAGAGAGCGGGGCAGTGGTAATAGTTTGGGGATTGATACAGGGCTATGGGAAGAGAGGGGGGCAGTGGGATTAGTTTGGGGATTGATGTAGGGCTATGGGGAGAGAGCGGGGCAGTGGGATTAGTTTTGGATTGATACAGGGCTATGGGGAGAGAGTGGGGCAGTGGGATTAGTTTGGGGATTGATACAGGGCTATGTGGAGAGAGCGGGGCAGTGGGATTAGTTTGGGATTGATACAGGGCTATGGGGAGAGAGTGGGGCAGTGGGATTAGTTTGGGATTGATACAGGGCTATGGGGAGAGAGTGGGGCAGTGGGATTAGTTTGGGATTGATACAGGGCTATGGGGAGAGAGTGGGGCAGTGGGATTAGTTTGGGATTGACACAGGGCTATGGGAAGAGAGGGGGGCAGTGGGATTAGTTTGGGATTGATACAGGGCTATGAGGAGAGTGGGGCAGTGGGATTGGTTTGGGAATGATACACGGCTATGAGGAGAGTGGGGCTGTGGGATTAGTTTGGGAATGATACACGGCTATGCGGAGAGAGCGGGGCAGTGGTAATAGTTTGGGGATTGATACAGGGCTATGGGAAGAGAGGGGGGCAGTGGGATTAGTTTGGGGATTGATGTAGGGCTTTGGGGAGAGAGCGGGGCAGTGGGATTAGTTTGGGATTGATACAGGGCTATGGGGAGAGCGGGGCAGTGGGATTAGTTTGAGATTGATGTAGGTCTATGGGGAGAGAGCGGGGCAGTGGGATTAGTTTGGGATTGATACAGGGCTATGGGGAGAGCGGGGCAGTGGGATTAGTTTGGGATTGATACAGGGCTCTGGTGGCAGTGGGATTAGCTTGGGGTTCATACAGGGCTATGGGAAGAGAGGGGGGCAGTAGGATTAGTTTGAGGTTGATATAGGGCTTTGGGGAGAGAGCGGGTCAGTGGGATTAGTTTGGGATTGATACAGGGTTATGGGGAGAGAGTGGGGCAGTGGGATTAGTTTGAGGTTGATATCGGGCTATGGGGAAAGAGCGGGGCAGTGGGATTAGTTTGGGATTGATACAGGGCTATGGGGAGAGAGTGTGGCAGTGGGATTAGTTTGGGATTGATACAGGGTTATAGGGAGAGAGTGGGGCAGTGGGATTAGTTTGAGATTGATGTAGGTCTATGGGGAGAGAGCGGGTCAGTGGGATTAGTTTGGGATTGATACAGGGTTATGGGGAGAGAGTGGGGCAGTGGGATTAGTTTGAGATTGATGTAGGTCTATGGGGAGAGAGCGGGGCAGTGGGATTAGTTTGGGGATTGATACAGGGCTATAGGTGGAGAGCGGGGCAGTGGGATTAGTTTGGGATTGATACAGGGCTATGGGGAGAGTGGGGGGCTATGGAGAGAGCGGGGCAGTGGGATTAGTTTTGGGATTGATACAGGGCTGTGGGGAGAGAGGGGGGCAGTGGGATTAGTTTTGGGATTGATACAGGGCTATGGGGAGAGTGGGGGGCTATGGGGAGAGTGGGGCAGTGGGATTAGTTTGGGATTGATACAGGGCTATGGGGAGAGAGTGGGGCAGTGGGATTAGTTTGGGATTGACACAGGGCTATGGGGAGAGAGTGGGGCAGTGGAATTAGTTTGGGGTTGATACAGGGTTAGAGGGAGAGAGCGGGTCAGTGGGATTAGTTTGGGGATTGATACAGGGCTATGGGGAGAGAGTGGTGCAGTGGGATTAGTTAGGAGATTGATACAGGGCTATGGGGAGAGAGCGGGGCAGTGGGATTAGTTTGGGGTTGATACAGGGCTATGGGGAGAGAGTGGGGCTGTGGGATTAGTTTGGGACTGATTTGGTCCAAGGGGAGAGCGCGGGGCAGTGGGATTAGTTTGGGGTTGATACAGGGTTAGAGGGAGAGAGCGGGTCAGTGGGATTATCATAGAATTTACAGTGCAGAAGGAGAGCCATTCGGCCCATCGAATCTGCACCGGCTCTTGGAAAGAGCATTCTACCCAAGGTCAACACCTCCACCCGATCCCCATAACCCTACCCAACACTAAGGATAATTTTGGACACTAAGGGCAATTTATCATGGCCAATCTACCTAACCTGTACACCTTTGGATTGTGGGAGGAAACCGGAGCACCCGGAGGAAACCCACACAGACATGGGGAGAATGTGCAGACTCCACACAGACAGTGACCCAAGCCGGAATCGAACCTGGGATACTGGAGCTGTGAAGAAATTGTGCAAGCCATAATGCTACCGTGCTGCCCCTTAGTTTTGGATTGATATAGGTATATGGGGTGAGAGTGGGGCAGTGGGATTAGTTTGGGATTGATACAGGGTTATGGGGAGAGAGTGGGATTAGTTTGGGGATTGACACAGGGCTATGGGAAGAGAGGGGGGCAGTGGGATTTGTTTGGGATTGATACAGGGCTATGAGCTGAGAGCGGGGCAGTGGGATTAGTTTGGGGATTGATACAGGGCTATGGGGATGGCGCGGGACAGTGGGATTAGTTTGGGGATTGATACAGAGCTATAGGGAGAGAGCGGGGCAGTGGGATTAGTTTGGGATTGATACAGGGCTATGGGGGGAGAGCAGGCAGTGGGATTATTTTGGGATTGATACAGGGCTATGGGGAGAGAGAAGGGCAGTGGGATTAGTTTGGGATTGATACACGGCTATGGGGAGAGCGGGGCAGTGGGATTTGTTTGGGATTGATACAGGGCTCTGGGGGCAGTGGGATTAGTTTGGGGTTCATACAGGGCTATGGGGAGAGAGTGGTGCAGTGGGATTAGTTTGGGACTGATTCGGTCCAAGGGGAGAGCGCGGGGCAGTGGGATTAGTTTGGGGTTGATACAGGGTTAGAGGGAGAGAGCGGGTCAGTTGGATTGGTTTGGGATTGATACAGGGCTGTGGGGAGAGTGGGGCAGTGGGAGTGGTTTGGGGATTGATACAGGGTTATGGGGATGGCGCGGGACAGTGGGATTAGTTTGGGGATTGATACAGAGCTGTGGGGAGTGAGCGGTGCAGTGGGATTAGTTTGTGATTGATACACGGCTATGGGGAGAGCGGGGCAGTGGGATTAGTTTGGGACTGATTCGGTCCAAGGGGAGAGACAGCGGGGCAGTGGGACTAGTTTGGGATTGATATAGGGCTATGGGGAGAGAGCGGGGCATAGGATTAGTTTGGGATTGGCACAGGGCTATGGGCAGAGAGCGGGGCAGTGGGATTAGTTTGGGGTTGATACAGGGCTATGGGGAAAGAGCGGGGCAGTGGGATTAGTTTGGGGTTGATACAGGGCTATGGGGAGAGCGGGGCAGTGGGATTAGTTTGGGGTTGATACAGGGTTATAGGGAGAGAGCGGGTCAGTGGGATTATCATAGAATTTACAGTGCAGAAGGAGAGCCATTCTGCCCATCGAGTCTGCACTGGCTCTTGGAAAGAGCACCCTACCCAAGGTCAACACCTCCACCCGATCCCCATAACCCAGTAACCCCACCCAACACTAGGGGTAATTTTGGACACTAAGGGCAATTTATCATGGCCAATCCACCTAACCTGCACATCTTTGGACTGTGGGAGGAAACCGGAGCACCCGGAGGAAACCCACGCAGACATGGGGAGGATGTGCAGACTCCGCACAGACAGAGACCCAAGCCGGAATCGAACCGGGGATACTGGAGCTGTGAAGAAATTGTGCTATCCACAATGCTACCGTGCTGCCCCTTAGTATGGGATTGATATAGGTCTATGGGGAGAGAGTGGGGCAGTGGGATTAGTTAGGGGTTGATACTGGGTTATCGGGAGAGAGCGGGGCAGTGGGATTAGTTAGGGGTTGATACAGGGTTATCGGGAGAGAGTGGGGCAGTGGGATTAGTTTGAGATTGATATAGGTCTATGGGGAGAGAGCGGGGCAGTGGGATTAGTTTGGGGATTGATACAGGGCAATAGGGGGAGATCGGGGCAGTTGGATTAGTTTGGGATTGATACAGGGCTATGGGGAGAGTGGGGGGCTATGGGGAGAGTGGGGCAGTGGGATTGGTTTGGGAATGATACACGGCTATGCGGAGAGAGCGGGGCAGTGGGATAGGTTTGGGGATTGATACAGGGCTATGGGGAGAGAGGGGGGCAGTGGGATTAGTTTGGGATTGATACAGGGCTATGAGCTGAGAGTGGGGCAGTGGGATTAGTTTGGGGATTGACACAGGGCTATGGGGATGGCGCGGGACAGTGGGATTAGTTTGGGGATTGATATAGGGCTATGGGGAGAGAGCGTGGGAGTGGGATTTGTTTGGGATTGATACTGGGCTATGGGGAGAGAGGAGGGCAGTGGGATTTGTTTGGGATTGATACAGGGCTATGGGGAGAGAGCGGGTCACTGGGATTAGTTTGGGATTGATACAGGGCTATGGGGAGAGCGGGGCAGTGGGATTAGTTTGGGATTGATACAGGGCTATGGGGATGGCGTGCGACAGTGGGATTAGTTTGGGGATTGATACAGGGCTATGGGGAGAGAGTGGTGCAGTGGGATTGTTTGCGACTGATTCGGTCCAAGGGGAGAGAGCGGGGCAGTGGGATTAGTTTGGGATCGATACAGGGCTATGGGGAAAGAGCGGGGCAGGAGGATTAGTTTGGGATTGACACAGGTCTATGGGGAGAGAGCGGGGCAGTGGGATTAGTTTGGGATTGACACAGGGCTACGGGGAGAGAGCGGGGCAGTGGGATTAGTTTGAGATTGATACACGGCTATGGGGAGAGCGGGGCAGTGGGATTAGTTTGGGATTGATACAGGGCTATGGGGAGAGAGGGGGGCATAGGATTAGTTTGGGATTGGCACAGGGCTATGGGGAGAGAGCGGGGCAGTGGGATTTGTCTGGGATTGATATAGGTCTATGGGGAGAGAGTGGGGCCGTGGGATTAGTTTGGGTTTGATACAGGGCTATGGGGAGAGAGCAGGGCAGTAGGATTAGTTTGGGATTGGCACAGGGCTATGGGGAGAGAGCGGGGCAGTGGGATTTGTCTGGGATTGATATAGGTCTATGGGGCGAGAGTGGGGCAGTGGGATTAGTTTGGGGATTGATACAGGGCTATGAGGAGAGAGCAGGGCAGTAGGATTCGTTTTGTATTGATACAGGGCTACGGGGAGCGAGTGGGACAGTTGGATTAGTTTGTGATTGACACAGGGTTTTGGGGAGAGAGCTGGGCAGTGGGATTAGTTTGGGATTGATACAGGGCTATGGGGAGAGAGTGGGGCAGTGGGATTAGTTTGGGGATTGATACAGGGCTATAGGGGGAGAGCGGGGCAGTGGGATTAGTTTGGGATTGATACAGGGCTATGAGGAGAGTGGGGCAGTGGGATTGGTTTGGGAAAGATACACGGCTATGCGGAGAGAGCGGGGCAGTGGTAATAGTTTGGGGATTGATACAGGGCTATGGGAAGAGAGGGGGGCAGTGGGATTAGTTTGGGGATTGATGTAGGGCTATGGGGAGAGAGCGGGGCAGTGGGATTAGTTTTGGATTGATACAGGGCTATGGGGAGAGAGTGGGGCAGTGGGATTAGTTTGGGGATTGATACAGGGCTATGTGGAGAGAGCGGGGCAGTGGGATTAGTTTGGGATTGATACAGGGCTATGGGGAGAGAGTGGGGCAGTGGGATTAGTTTGGGATTGATACAGGGCTATGGGGAGAGAGTGGGGCAGTGGGATTAGTTTGGGATTGATACAGGGCTATGGGGAGAGAGTGGGGCAGTGGGATTAGTTTGGGATTGACACAGGGCTATGGGAAGAGAGGGGGGCAGTGGGATTAGATTGGGATTGATACAGGGCTATGAGGAGAGTGGGGCAGTGGGATTGGTTTGGGAATGATACACGGCTATGAGGAGAGTGGGGCTGTGGGATTAGTTTGGGAATGATACACGGCTATGCGGAGAGAGCGGGGCAGTGGTAATAGTTCGGGGATTGATACAGGGCTATGGGAAGAGAGGGGGGCAGTGGGATTAGTTTGGGGATTGATGTAGGGCTTTGGGGAGAGAGCGGGGCAGTGGGATTAGTTTGGGATTGATACAGGGCTATGGGGAGAGCGGGGCAGTGGGATTAGTTTGAGATTGATGTAGGTCTATGGGGAGAGAGCGGGGCAGTGGGATTAGTTTGGGATTGATACAGGGCTATGGGGAGAGCGGGGCAGTGGGATTAGTTTGGGATTGATACAGGGCTCTGGTGGCAGTGGGATTAGCTTGGGGTTCATACAGGGCTATGGGAAGAGAGGGGGGCAGTGGGATTAGTTTGAGGTTGATATAGGGCTTTGGGGAGAGAGCGGGTCAGTGGGATTAGTTTGGGATTGATACAGGGTTATGGGGAGAGAGTGGGGCAGTGGGATTAGTTTGAGGTTGATATCGGGCTATGGGAAAAGAGCGGGGCAGTGGGATTAGTTTGGGATTGATACAGGGCTATGGGGAGAGAGTGTGGCAGTGGGATTAGTTTGGGATTGATACAGGGTTATGGGGAGAGAGTGGGGCAGTGGGATTAGTTTGAGATTGATGTAGGTCTATGGGGAGAGAGCGGGTCAGTGGGATTAGTTTGGGATTGATACAGGGTTATGGGGAGAGAGTGGGGCAGTGGGATTAGTTTGAGATTGATGTAGGTCTATGGGGAGAGAGCGGGGCAGTGGGATTAGTTTGGGGATTGATACAGGGCTATAGGTGGAGAGCGGGGCAGTGGGATTAGTTTGGGATTGATACAGGGCTATGGGGAGAGTGGGGGGCTATGGAGAGAGCGGGGCAGTGGGATTAGTTTTGGGATTGATACAGGGCTGTGGGGAGAGAGGGGGGCAGTGGGATTAGTTTTGGGATTGATACAGGGCTATGGGGAGAGTGGGGGGCTATGGGGAGAGTGGGGCAGTGGGATTAGTTTGGGATTGATACAGGGCTATGGGGAGAGAGTGGGGCAGTGGGATTAGTTTGGGATTGACACAGGGCTATGGGGAGAGAGTGGGGCAGTGGAATTAGTTTGGGGTTGATACAGGGTTAGAGGGAGAGAGCGGGTCAGTGGGATTAGTTTGGGGATTGATACAGGGCTATGGGGAGAGAGTGGTGCAGTGGGATTAGTTAGGAGATTGATACAGGGCTATGGGGAGAGAGCGGGGCAGTGGGATTAGTTTGGGGTTGATACAGGGCTATGGGGAGAGAGTGGGGCTGTGGGATTAGTTTGGGACTGATTTGGTCCAAGGGGAGAGCGCGGGGCATTGGGATTAGTTTGGGGTTGATACAGGGTTAGAGGGAGAGAGCGGGTCAGTGGGATTATCATAGAATTTACAGTGCAGAAGGAGAGCCATTCGGCCCATCGAATCTGCACCGGCTCTTGGAAAGAGCATTCTACCCAAGGTCAACACCTCCACCCGATCCCCATAACCCTACCCAGCACTAAGGATAATTTTGGACACTAAGGGCAATTTATCATGGCCAATCTACCTAACCTGTACACCTTTGGATTGTGGGAGGAAACCGGAGCACCCGGAGGAAACCCACACAGACATGGGGAGAATGTGCAGACTCCACACAGACAGAGACCCAAGCCGGAATCGAACCTGGGATACTGGAGCTGTGAAGAAATTGTGCAAGCCATAATGCTACCGTGCTGCCCCTTAGTTTTGGATTGATATAGGTATATGGGGTGAGAGTGGGGCAGTGGGATTAGTTTGGGATTGATACAGGGTTATGGGGAGAGAGTGGGATTTGTTTGGGGATTGACACAGGGCTATGGGAAGAGAGGGGGGCAGTGGGATTTGTTTGGGATTGATACAGGGCTATGAGCTGAGAGCGGGGCAGTGGGATTAGTTTGGGGATTGATACAGGGCTATGGGGATGGCGCGGGACAGTGGGATTAGTTTGGGGATTGATACAGAGCTATAGGGAGAGAGCGGGGCAGTGGGATTAGTTTGGGATTGATACAGGGCTATGGGGAGAGAGCAGGCAGTGGGATTATTTTGGGATTGATACAGGGCTATGGGGAGAGAGAAGGGCAGTGGGATTAGTTTGGGATTGATACACGGCTATGGGGAGAGCGGGGCAGTGGGATTTGTTTGGGATTGATACAGGGCTCTGGGGGCAGTGGGATTAGTTTGGGGTTCATACAGGGCTATGGGGAGAGAGTGGTGCAGTGGGATTAGTTTGGGACTGATTCGGTCCAAGGGGAGAGCGCGGGGCAGTGGGATTAGTTTGGGGTTGATACAGGGTTAGAGGGAGAGAGCGGGTCAGTTGGATTGGTTTGGGATTGATACAGGGCTGTGGGGAGAGTGGGGCAGTGGGAGTGGTTTGGGGATTGATACAGGGTTATGGGGATGGCGCGGGACAGTGGGATTAGTTTGGGGATTGATACAGAGCTGTGGGGAGTGAGCGGTGCAGTGGGATTAGTTTGTGATTGATACACGGCTATGGGGAGAGCGGGGCAGTGGGATTAGTTTGGGACTGATTCGGTCCAAGGGGAGAGAGAGCGGGGCAGTGGGACTAGTTTGGGATTGATATAGGGCTATGGGGAGAGAGCGGGGCATAGGATTAGTTTGGGATTGGCACAGGGCTATGGGCAGAGAGCGGGGCAGTGGGATTAGTTTGGGGTTGATACAGGGCTATGGGGAAAGAGCGGGGCAGTGGGATTAGTTTGGGGTTGATACAGGGCTATGGAGAGAGCGGGGCAGTGGGATTAGTTTGGGGTTGATACAGGGTTATAGGGAGAGAGCGGGTCAGTGGGATTATCATAGAATTTACAGTGCATAAGGAGAGCCATTCTGCCCATCGAGTCTGCACTGGCTCTTGGAAAGAGCACCCTACCCAAGGTCAACACCTCCACCCGATCCCCATAACCCAGTAACCCCACCCAACACTAGGGGTAATTTTGGACACTAAGGGCAATTTATCATGGCCAATCCACCTAACCTGCACATCTTTGGACTGTGGGAGGAAACCGGAGCACCCGGAGGAAACCCACGCAGACATGGGGAGGATGTGCAGACTCCGCACAGACAGAGACCCAAGCCGGAATCGAACCGGGGATACTGGAGCTGTGAAGAAATTGTGCTATCCACAATGCTACCGTGCTGCCCCTTAGTATGGGATTGATATAGGTCTATGGGGAGAGAGTGGGGCAGTGGGATTAGTTAGGGGTTGATACTGGGTTATCGGGAGAGAGCGGGGCAGTGGGATTAGTTAGGGGTTGATACAGGGTTATCGGGAGAGAGTGGGGCAGTGGGATTAGTTTGAGATTGATATAGGTCTATGGGGAGAGAGCGGGGCAGTGGGATTAGTTTGGGGATTGATACAGGGCAATAGGGGGAGATCGGGGCAGTTGGATTAGTTTGGGATTGATACAGGGCTATGGGGAGAGTGGGGTGCTATGGGGAGAGTGGGGCAGTGGGATTGGTTTGGGAATGATACACGGCTATGCGGAGAGAGCGGGGCAGTGGGATAGGTTTGGGGATTGATACAGGGCTATGGGGAGAGAGGGGGGCAGTGGGATTAGTTTGGGATTGATACAGGGCTATGAGCTGAGAGTGGGGCAGTGGGATTAGTTTGGGGATTGACACAGGGCTATGGGGATGGCGCGGGACAGTGGGATTAGTTTGGGGATTGATATAGGGCTATGGGGAGAGAGCGTGGGAGTGGGATTTGTTTGGGATTGATACTGGGCTATGGGGAGAGAGGAGGGCAGTGGGATTTGTTTGGGATTGATACAGGGCTATGGGGAGAGAGCGGGTCACTGGGATTAGTTTGGGATTGATACAGGGCTATGGGGAGAGCGGGGCAGTGGGATTAGTTTGGGATTGATACAGGGCTATGGGGATGGCGTGCGACAGTGGGATTAGTTTGGGGATTGATACAGGGCTATGGGGAGAGAGTGGTGCAGTGGGATTGTTTGCGACTGATTCGGTCCAAGGGGAGAGAGCGGGGCAGTGGGATTAGTTTGGGATCGATACAGGGCTATGGGGAAAGAGCGGGGCAGGAGGATTAGTTTGGGATTGACACAGGTCTATGGGGAGAGAGCGGGGCAGTGGGATTAGTTTGGGATTGACACAGGGCTACGGGGAGAGAGCGGGGCAGTGGGATTAGTTTGAGATTGATACACGGCTATGGGGAGAGCGGGGCAGTGGGATTAGTTTGGGATTGATACAGGGCTATGGGGAGAGAGGGGGGCATAGGATTAGTTTGGGATTGGCACAGGGCTATGGGGAGAGAGCGGGGCAGTGGGATTTGTCTGGGATTGATATAGGTCTATGGGGCGAGAGTGGGGCAGTGGGATTAGTTTGGGGATTGATACAGGGCTATGGGGAGAGAGTGGGGCCGTGGGATTAGTTTGGGTTTGATACAGGGCTATGGGGAGAGAGCAGGGCAGTAGGATTCGTTTTGAATTGATACAGGGCTACGGGGAGCGAGCGAGGCAGTTGGATTAGTTTGTGATTGACACAGGGTTTTGGGGAGAGAGCTGGGCAGTGGGATTAGTTTGGGATTGATACAGGGCAATGGGGAGAGAGTGGGGCAGTGGGATTAGTTTAGGGATTGATACAGGGCTATAGGGGGAGAGCGGGGCAGTGGGATTGGTTTGGGAAAGATACACGGCTATGCGGAGACAGCGGGGCAGTGGTAATAGTTTGGGGATTGATACAGGGCTATGTGGAGAGAGCGGGGCAGTGGCATTAGTTTGGGATTGATACAGGGCTATGGGGATTGAGTGGGGCAGTGGGATTAGTTTTGGATTGATTCAGGGCTATGGGGAGAGTGTGGGGCAGTGGGATTAGTTTGGGATTGATACAGGGCTATGGGGAGAGAGTAGGGCAGTGGGATTAGTTTGGGATTGACACAGGGCTATGGGAAGAGAGGGGGACAGTGGGATTAGTTTGGGATTGATACAGGGCTATGAGGAGAGTGGGGCAGTGGGATTAGTTTGGGAATGATACACGGCTATGGGGAGAGTGGGGCAGTGGGAGTGGTTTGGGATTGATACATGGCTATGCGGAGAGAGCGGGGCAGTGGGATTCGTTTGGGGATTGATACAGGGCTATGGGGAGAGAGTGGTGCAGTGGGATTAGTTTGGGACTGATTCTGTCCAAGGGGAGAGCGCGGGGCAGTGGGATTAGTTTGGGGTTGATACAGGGTTAGAGGGAGAGAGCGGGTCAGTTGGATTGGTTTGGGATTGATACAGGGCTATGGGGAGAGTGGGGCAGTGGGAGTGGTTTGGGAATGATACATGGCTATGCGGAGGGAGCGGGGCAGTGGGATTCGTTTGGGGATTGATACAGGGCTATGGGAAGAGAGGGGGGCAGTGGGATTAGTTTGGGATTGATACAGGGCTATGGGCAGAGAGCGGGGCAGTGGGATTAGTTTGGGATTGGCACAGGGCTATGGGCAGAGAGCGGGGCAGTGGGATTAGTTTGGGATTGATACAGGGCTATGGGGAGAGAGCGGGGCAGTGGGATTAGTCTGGGATTGATATAGGTCTATGGGGCGAGAGTGGGGCAGTGGGATTAGTTTGGGGATTCATACAGGGCTATGGGGAGAGAGTGGGGCCGAGGGATTAGTTTGGGTTTGATACAGGGCTATGGGGAGAGAGCAGGGCAGAAGGATTCGTTTTGTATTGATACAGGGCTATGGGGAGCGAGCGAGGCAGTTGGATTAGTTTGGGATTGACACAGGGCTATGGGGACAGAGCTGGGCAGTGGGATTAGTTTGGGATTGACACAGGGCTATGGGGAGAGAGCTGGGCAGTGGGATTAGTTTGGGATTGATACAGGGCTATGGGGAGAGAGCGGGGCACTGGGATTAGTTTGGGGATTGATACAGAGCTGTGGGGAGAGAGCGGGGCAGTGGAATTAGTTTGGGATTGATACAGGGATATGGGGAGAGAGCGGGGCAGTGGGATTAGTTTGGGTTTGATACAGGGCTATCGGGAGAGAGTGGGGCAGTGGGATTAGTTTGGGATTGATACAGGGCTCTGGGGGCAGAGCGGGGCAGTGGGATTAGTTTGGGGTTCATACAGGGCTACGGGGAGAGAGTGGGGCAGTGGGATTAGTTGGGGGCTGATTCGGTCCAAGGGGAGGGAGCGGGGCAGTGGGATTAGTTTGGGGTTGATACAGGGTTATAGGGAGAGAGCGGGTCAGTGGGATTATCATAGAATTTACAGCGCAGAAGGAGAGCCATTCTGCCCATCGAGTCTGCACCGGCTCTTGGAAAGAGCATCCTACCCAAGGTCAACACCTCCACCCGATCCCCATAACCCAGTAACCCCACCCAACACGAGGGGTAATTTTGGACACTAAGGGCAATTTATCATGGCCAATCTACCTAACCTGTACATCTTTGGACTGTGGGAGGAAACCGGAGCACCCGGAGGAAACCCACGCACACATGGGGAGAATGTGCAGACTCCGCACAGACAGAGACCCAAGCCGGAATCGAACCTGGGATACTGGAGCTGTGAAGAAATTGTGCTATCTACAATGCTACCGTGCTGCCCCTTAGTTTGGGATTGATACAGGGCTATGAGCTGAGAGCGGGGCAGTGGGATTAGTTTGGGGATTGACACAGGTCTATGGGGATGGCGCGGGACAGTGGGATTAGTTTGGGGATTGATATAGGGCTATGGGGAGAGAGCGTGGGAGTGGGATTTGTTTGGGATTGATACTGGGCTATGGGGAGAGAGGAGGGCAGTGGGATTTGTTTGGGATTGATACAGGGCTATGGGGAGAGAGCGGGACACTGGGATTAGTTTGGGATTGATACAGGGCTATGGGGAGAGCGGGGCAGTGGGATTAGTTTGGGATTGATACAGGGCTATGGGGATGGCGCGGGACAGTGGGATTAGTTTGGGGATTGATACAGGGCTATGGGGAGAGAGTGGTGCAGTGGGATTGTTTGCGACTGATTCGGTCCAAGGGGAGAGAGCGGGGCAGTGGGATTAGTTTGGGATCGATACAGGGCTATGGGGAAAGAGCGGGGCAGTAGGATTAGTTTGGGATTGACACAGGGCTATGGGGAGAGAGCGGGGCAGTGGGATTAGTTTGGGATTGACACAGGGCTACGGGGAGAGAGCGGGGCAGTGGGATTAGTTTGAGATTGATACAGAGCTGTGGGGAGAGAGCGGGGCAGTGGAATTAGTTTGGGATTGATACAGGGCTCTGGGGGCAGAGCGGGGCAGTGGGATTAGTTTGGGGTTCATACAGGGCTACGGGGAGAGAGTGGTGCAGTGGGATTAGTTTGGGACTGATTCGGTCCAAGGGGAGGGAGCGAGGCAGTGGGATTAGTTTGGGATTGATACAGGGCTATGGGGAGTGGGGCAGTGGGATTAGTGTGGGATTGACACAGGGCTATGGGGAGAGAGTGAGGCAGTGGGATTAGTTGGGGATTGATACAGGGCTATGGGGAGAGAGCAGGACAGTGGGATTAGTTTGGGGATTGATACAGGGCTATGGGGATGGCACGGGACAGTGGGATTAGTTTGGGGATTGATACAGAGCTGTGGGGAGAGAGCGGGGCAGTGGAATTAGTTTGGGATTGATACAGGGCTATGGGGAGAGAGCGGGGCAGTGCGATTTGTTTGGGATTGATACAGGGGTATGGGGAGAGAGCGGGGCAGTGGGATTTGTTTGGGATTGATACAGGGCTATGGGAGAGAGCGGGGCACTGGGATTAGTTTGGGATTGATACAAGGCTATGGGGAGAGCGGGGCAGTGGGATTAGTTTGGGATTGTTACAGGGCTGCGGGGAGAGAGTGGTGCAGTGGGATTAGTTTGGGATTGATACAGGGCTATGGGGAGAGCGGGGCAGTGGGATTAGTTTGGGATTGATACAGGGCTCTGGGGCAGAGCGGGGCAGTGGGATTAGTCTGGGGTTCATACAGGGCTATGGGGAGAGAGTGGGGCAGTGGGATTAATTTGGGACGGATTCGGTCCAAGGGGAGAGAGCGGGGCAGTGGGATTAGTTTGGGATTGATACAGGGCTCTGGGGCAGAGCGGGGCAGTGGGATTAGTCTGGGGTTCATACAGGGCTATGGGGAGAGAGTGGGGCAGTGGGATTAATTTGGGACGGATTCGGTCCAAGGGGAGAGAGCGGGGCAGTGGGATTAGTTTGGGGATTGATACAGGGCTATGGGGAGAGAGTGGTGCAGTGGGATTAGTTTGGGGTTGATACAGGGCTCTGGGGCAGAGCGGGGCAGTGCGATTAGTCTGGGACTGATTCGTCCCAAGGGGAGGGAGCGGGGCAGTGGGATTTGTTTGGGGTTGATACAGGGTGAGAGGGAGAGAGCGGGTCAGTGGGATTATCATAGAATTTACAGCGCAGAAGGAGAGCCATTCGGCCCATCGAGTCTGCACCGGCTCTTGGAAAGAGCATTCTCCCCAAGGTCAACACCTCCACACGATCCCCATAACCCTACCCAACACTAAGGGTAATTTTGGACACTAAGGGCAATTTATCATGGCCAATCTACCTAACCTGTACATCTTTGGACAGTGGGAGGAAACCGGAGCACCCGGAGGAAACCCACGCAGACATGGGGAGAATGTGCAGACTCCGCACAGACAGAGACCCAAGCCGGATTCGAACCTGGGATACTGGAGCTGTGAAGAAATTGTGCTAGCCACAATGCTACCGTGCTGCCCCTTAGTTTTGGATTGATATAGGTGTATGGGGTGAGAGTGGGGCAGTGGGATTAGTTTGGGGTTGATACAGGGTTATGGGGAGAGAGTGAGATTAGTTTGGAGATTGATACAGGGCTATGGGAAGAGAGGGGGTCAGTGGGATTAGTTTGGGATTAATACAGGACTATGAGATGAGAGCGGGGCAGTGGGATTAGTTTGGGGATTGATACAGGGCTATGGGGATGGCGCGGGACAGTGGGATTAGTTTCGGGATTGATACAGAGCTATAGGGAGAGAGCGGGGCAGTGGGATTAGTTTGGGATTGATACAGTGCTATAGGGAGAGAGCGGGGCAGTGGGATTAGTTTGGGATTGATACACGGCTATGGGGAGAGCGGGGCAGTGGGATTAGTTTGGGGATTGATACAGGGTTATGGGGATGGCGCGGGACAGTGGGATTAGATTGGGGATTGATACAGAGCTGTGGGGAGTGAGCGGTGCAGTGGGATTAGTTTGGGATTGATACACGGCTATGGGGAGAGCGGGGCAGTGGCATTTGTTTGGGACTGATTCGGTCCAAGGGGAGAGAGAGCGGGGCAGTGGGATTAGTTTGGGATTGATACAGGGCTATGGGGAGAGAGCGGGGCATAGGATTAGTTTGGGATTAGTACAGGGCTATGGGGAGAGAGCGGGGCAGTGGGATTAGTTTGGGAGTGATACAGGGCTATGGGGAGAGAGCGGGGCAGTGGGATTAGTCTGGGATTGATATAGGTCTATGGGGCGAGAGTGGGGCAGTGGGATTAGTTTGGGGATTGATACAGGGCTATGGGGAGAGAGTGGGGCAGTGGGATTCGTTTTGTATTGATACAGGGCTATGGGGAGAGAGTGGGGCAATGGGATTAGTTTGGGGATTGATACAGGGCTATGGGGAGAGAGCAGGGCACTGGGATTAGTTTGGGGATTGATACAGAGCTGTGGGGCGAGAGTGGGGCAGTGGAATTAGTTTGGGATTGATACAGGGCTCTGGGTGCAGAGCGGGGCACTGGGATTAGTTTGGGGTTCATACAGGGCTACGGGGAGAGAGTGGTGCAGTGGGATTAGTTTGAGACTGATTCGGTCCAAGGGGAGGGAGCAGGGCAGTGGGATTAGTTAGGGGTTGATACAGGGTTATCGGGAGAGAGTGGGGCAGTGGGATTAGTTTGAGATTGATATAGGTCTATGGGGAGAGACCGGGGCAGTGGGATTAGTTTGGGGATTGATACAGGGCTATAGGGGGAGATCGGGGCAGTTGGATTAGTTTGGGATTGATACAGGGCTATGGGGAGAGTTGGGGGCTATGGGGAGAGTGGGGCAGTGGGATTGGTTTGGGAATGATACACGGCTATGCGGAGAGAGCGGGGCAGTGGGGTTAGTTTGAGTTTGATACAGGGCTATGGGGAGCGAGCGAGGCAGTTGGATTCGTTTGGGATTGATATAGGTCTATGGGGCAAGAGTGGGGCAGTGGGATTAGTTTGAGTTTGATACAGGGCTATGGGGAAAGAGCGGGGCAGTGGGATTAGTTTGGGATTGATATAGGTCTATGGGGCAAGAGTGGGGCAGTGGGATTAGTTTGGGGATTGATACAGGGCTATGGGGAGAGCGTGGGGCAGTGGGGTTAGTTTGGGTTTGATACAGGGCTATGGGGAGAGAGTGGGGCAGTGGGGTTAGTTTGAGTTTGATACAGGGCTATGGGGAGCGAGCGAGGCAGTTGGATTAGTTTAGGATTGATACAGGGCTATGGGGATGGCGCGGGACAGTGGGATTAGTTTGGGGATTGATACAGAGCTGTGGGGAGAGAGCGGGGCAGTGGATTAGTTTGGGATTGATACAGGGCTATGGGGAGAGAGGGGGGCAGTGGGATTTGTTTGGGATTGGTACAGGGGTATGGGGAGAGAGCGGGCAGTGGGATTAGTTTGGGATTGATACAGGGCTATGGGGAGAGAGCAGGCAGTGGGACTAGTTTGGGGTTGATACAGGGCTATGGGGAAAGAGCGGGGCAGTGGGATTAGTTTGTGATTGATACAGGGCGATGGGGAGGGAGTGGGGCAGTGGGATTAGTTTGGGATTGATACAGGGCTATGGGGAGAGAGCAGGCAGTGGGATTAGTTTGTGATTGATACAGGGCTATGGGGAGAGAGTGGGGCAGTGGGATTAGTTTGGGATTGATACAGGGCTATGGGGAGAGAGCAGGCAGTGGGACTAGTTTGGGGTTGATGCAGGGCTATGGGGAGAGAGCGGGGCAGTGGGATTAGTTTGGGGATTGATACAGGGCTATGGGGAGAGAGCAGGGCAGTGGGATTAGTTTGGGGATTGATACAGGGCTATGGGGAGAGAGCGGGGCAGTGGGATTAGATTCGGGGTTGATACAGGGCTATGGGGAGAGAGTGGTGCAGTGGGATTAGTTTGGGACTGATTCGGTCCAAGGGGAGAGCGCGGGGCAGTGAGATTAGTTTGGGGTTGATACAGGGTTATTGGGAGAGAGCGGGGCAGTGGGATTAGTTTGAGATTGATATAGGTCTATGGGGAGAGACCGGGGCAGTGGGATTAGTTTGGGGATTGATACAGGGCTATAGGGGGAGATCGGGGCAGTTGGATTAGTTTGGGATTGATACAGGGCTATGGGGAAAGAGCGGGGCATTGGGATTAGTTTGGGGATTGATACAGGGCTATGGGGAGAGAGGGGGTCAGTGGGATTAGTTTGGGATTAATACAGGACAATGAGCTGAGAGCGGGGCAGTGGGATTAGTTTGGGGATTGATACAGGGCTATGGGGATGGCGCGGGACAGTGGGATTAGTTTCGGGATTGATACAGAGCTATAGGGAGAGAGCGGGGCAGTGGGATTAGTTTGGGATTGATACAGTGCTATAGGGAGAGAGCGGGGCAGTGGGATTAGTTTGGGATTGATACACGGCTATGGGGAGAGCGGGGCAGTGGGATTAGTTTGGGGATTGATACAGGGTTATGGGGATGGCGCGGGACAGTGGGATTAGATTGGGGATTGATACAGAGCTGTGGGGAGTGAGCGGTGCAGTGGGATTAGTTTGGGATTGATACACGGCTATGGGGAGAGCGGGGCAGTGGCATTTGTTTGGGACTGATTCGGTCCAAGGGGAGAGAGAGGGGGGCAGTGGGATTAGTTTGGGATTGATACAGGGCTATGGGGAGAGAGCGGGGCATAGGATTAGTTTGGGATTAGTACAGGGCTATGGGGAGAGAGCGCGGCAGTGGGATTAGTTTGGGGATTGATACAGGGCTATGGGGAGAGAGTGGGGCCGTGGGATTAGTTTGGGTTTGATACAGGGCTATGGGGAGAGAGCAGGGCAGTAGGATTCGTTTTGTATTGATACAGGGCTATGGGGAGAGAGTGGGGCAATGGGATTAGTTTGGGGATTGATACAGGGCTATGGGGAGAGAGCGGGGCACTGGGATTAGTTTGGGGATTGATACAGAGCTGTGGGGCGAGAGTGGGGCAGTGGAATTAGTTTGGGATTGATACAGGGCTCTGGGTGCAGAGCGGGGCACTGGGATTAGTTTGGGGTTCATACAGGGCTACGGGGAGAGAGTGGTGCAGTGGGATTAGTTTGAGACTGATTCGGTCCAAGGGGAGGGAGCAGGGCAGTGGGATTAGTTAGGGGTTGATACAGGGTTATCGGGAGAGAGTGGGGCAGTGGGATTAGTTTGAGATTGATATAGGTCTATGGGGAGAGACCGGGGCAGTGGGATTAGTTTGGGGATTGATACAGGGCTATAGGGGGAGATCGGGGCAGTTGGATTAGTTTGGGATTGATACAGGGCTATGGGGAGAGTTGGGGGCTATGGGGAGAGTGGGGCAGTGGGATTGGTTTGGGAATGATACACGGCTATGCGGAGAGAGCGGGGCAGTGGGGTTAGTTTGAGTTTGATACAGGGCTATGGGGAGCGAGCGAGGCAGTTGGATTAGTTTGGGATTGATATAGGTCTATGGGGCAAGAGTGGGGCAGTGGGATTAGTTTGAGTTTGATACAGGGCTATGGGGAAAGAGCGGGGCAGTGGGATTAGTTTGGGATTGATATAGGTCTATGGGGCAAGAGTGGGGCAGTGGGATTAGTTTGGGGATTGATACAGGGCTATGGGGAGAGCGTGGGGCAGTGGGGTTAGTTTGGGTTTGATACAGGGCTATGGGGAGAGAGTGGGGCAGTGGGGTTAGTTTGAGTTTGATACAGGGCTATGGGGAGCGAGCGAGGCAGTTGGATTAGTTTGGGATTGATACAGGGCTATGGGGATGGCGCGGGACAGTGGGATTAGTTTGGGGATTGATACAGAGCTGTGGGGAGAGAGCGGGGCAGTGGATTAGTTTGGGATTGATACAGGGCTATGGGGAGAGAGGGGGGCAGTGGGATTTGTTTGGGATTGGTACAGGGGTATGGGGAGAGAGCGGGCAGTGGGATTAGTTTGGGATTGATACAGGGCTATGGGGAGAGAGCAGGCAGTGGGACTAGTTTGGGGTTGATACAGGGCTATGGGGAAAGAGCGGGGCAGTGGGATTAGTTTGTGATTGATACAGGGCGATGGGGAGGGAGTGGGGCAGTGGGATTAGTTTGGGATTGATACAGGGCTATGGGGAGAGAGCAGGCAGTGGGATAAGTTTGTGATTGATACAGGGCTATGGGGAGAGAGTGGGGCAGTGGGATTAGTTTGGGATTGATACAGGGCTATGGGGAGAGAGCAGGCAGTGGGACTAGTTTGGGGTTGATGCAGGGCTACGGGGAGAGAGCGGGGCAGTGGGATTAGTTTGGGGATTGATACAGGGCTATGGGGAGAGAGCAGGGCAGTGGGATTAGTTTGGGGATTGATACAGGGCTATGGGGAGAGAGCGGGGCAGTGGGATTAGATTCGGGGTTGATACAGGGCTATGGGGAGAGAGTGGTGCAGTGGGATTAGTTTGGGACTGATTCGGTCCAAGGGGAGAGCGCGGGGCAGTGAGATTAGTTTGGGGTTGATACAGGGTTATAGGGAGAGAGCGGGGCAGTGGGATTAGTTTGAGATTGATATAGGTCTATGGGGAGAGACCGGGGCAGTGGGATTAGTTTGGGGATTGATACAGGGCTATAGGGGGAGATCGGGGCAGTTGGATTAGTTTGGGATTGATACAGGGCTATGGGGAAAGAGCGGGGCATTGGGATTAGTTTGGGATTGATATAGGTCTATGGGGCAAGAGTGGGGCAGTGGGATTAGTTTGGGGATTGATACAGGGCTATGGGGAGAGCGTGGGGCAGTGGGGTTAGTTTGGGTTTGATACAGGGCTATGGGGAGAGAGTGGGGCAGTGGGGTTAGTTTGAGTTTGATACAGGGCTATGGGGAGCGAGCGAGGCAGTTGGATTAGTTTGGGATTGATACAGGGCTATGGGGATGGCGCGGGACAGTGGGATTAGTTTGGGGATTGATACAGAGCTGTGGGGAGAGAGCGGGGCAGTGGATTAGTTTGGCATTGATACAGGGCTATGGGGAGAGAGGGGGGCAGTGGGATTTGTTTGGGATTGATACAGGGGTATGGGGAGAGAGCGGGCAGTGGGATTTGTTTGGGATTGATACAGGGCTATGGGGAGAGAGCGGGGCACTGGGATTAGTTTGGGATTGACACAGAGCTGTGGGGAGAGAGCGGGGCAGTGGATTAGTTTGGGATTGATACAGGGCTATGGGGAGAGAGGGGGGCAGTGGGATTTGTTTGGGATTGATACAGGGGTATGGGGAGAGAGCGGGCAGTGGGATTTGTTTGGGATTGATACAGGGCTATGGGGAGAGAGCGGGGCACTGGGATTAGTTTGGGATTGATACAGGGCTATGGGGAGAGAGCAGGCAGTGGGACTAGTTTGGGGTTGATACAGGGCTATGGGGAAAGAGCGGGACAGTGGGATTAGTTTGTGATTGATACAGGGCGATGGGGAGGGAGTGGGGCAGTGGGATTAGTTTGGGATTGATACAGGGCTATGGGGAGAGAGTGGGGCAGTGGGATTAGTTTGGGATTGATACAGGGCTATGGGGAGAGAGCAGGCAGTGGGACTAGTTTGGGGTTGATGCAGGGCTATGGGGAGAGAGCGGGGCAGTGGGATTAGATTCGGGGTTGATACAGGGCTATGGGGAGAGAGTGGTGCAGTGGGATTAGTTTGGGGTTGATACAGGGTTTTAGGGAGAGAGCGGGTCAGTGGGATTATCATAGAATTTACAGTGCAGAAGGAGAGCCATTCGGCCCATCGGGTCTGCACCGACTCTTGGAAGGAGCACCCTACCCAAGGTCAACACCTCCACCCGATCCCCATAACCCAGTAACCCCCACCCAACACTAGGGGTCATTTTGGACACTAAGGGCAATTTATCATGGCCAATGTACCTAACCTGTACATCTTTGGACTGTGGGAGGAAGCCGGAGCACCCGGAGGAAACCCACGCAGACATGGGGAGAATGTTCAGACTCCGCACAGATAGAGACCCAAGCCGGAATCGAACCTGGGATACTGGAGCTGTGAAGCAATTGTGCTATCTACAATGCTACCGTGCTGCCCCTTAGTTTGGGATTGATACAGGTCTATGGGGAGTGAGTGGGGCAGTGGGCTTAGTATGGGGTTGATACAGGGCTATGGGGAGAGAGCGGGGCAGTGGGATTAGTTTGGGATTGATACAGGGCTATGGGGAGAGAGTGGGGCTGTGGGATTAGTTTGAGATTGATATAGGTCTATTTGGAGAGAGCGGGGCAGTGGGATGAGTTTGGGGTTTGATACAGGGCATTGGGGGAGATCGGGGCAGTTGGATTAGTTTGGGAAAGATACAGGGCTATGGGGAGAGTGGGGCAGTGGGATTGGTTTGGGAATAATACACGGCTCTGCGGAGAGAGCGGGTCAGTGGGATTAGTTTGGGGATTGATACAGGGCTATGGGGAGAGAGGGGGGCAGTGGGATTAGTTTGGGATTAATACAGGGCTATGAGCTGAGAGCGGGGCAGTGGGATTAGTTTGGGGATTGATACAGGGCTATGGGGATGGCGCGGAACAGTGGGATTAGTTTGGGGATTGATACAGAGCTGTGGGGAGAGAGCGGTGCAGTTGGATTAGTTTGGGGATTGATAAAGGGCTATGGGGAGATAGCGGGGCAGTGGGATTTGTTTGGGATTGATACTGGGCTATGGGGAGAGAGCGGGGCAGTAGGATTTGTTTGGGATTGATACAGGGCTATGGGGAGAGAGCGGGGCAGTGGGATTAGTTTGGGATTGATACAGGGCTATGGGGAGAGCGGGGCAGTGGGATTGGTTTGGGATTGATACAGGGCTATGAGGAGAGAGCGGGACAGTGGGATTAGTTTGGGATTGATGCAGGGCTATGGGGGAGAGCGGGGCAATGGGATTAGTTTGCGATTGATACAGGGCTATGGGGAGAGAGCGGGGCTGTGGGATTAGTTTGGGGATTGATACAGGGCTATGGGGAGAGAGCGGGGCTGTGGGATTAGTTTGGGGATTGATACAGGTTTGTGAGGCGAGCGGGGCAGTGGCATTAGTTTGGGATTGATACAGGGCTATGGGGAGAGAGCGGGGCAGTGGGATTAGTTTGGGATTGATACAGGGCTGTGGGGAGAGAGTGGGGCAGTGGGATTCGTTTGGGATTGATACTGGGCTATGGGGAGAGAGCGGGGTGGTGGGATTTGTTTGGGATTGATACAGGGCTATGGGGAGAGCGCGGGACAGTGGGATTAGTTTGGGGATTGATACAGGGCTATGGGGATGGCGCGGGACAGTGGGATTAGTTTGGGGATTGATACAGGTCGATGGGGAGAGAGCGGGACAGTGGAATTAGTTTGGGATTGATACAGGGGTATGGGGAGAGAGCGGGGCAGTGGGAATTGTTTGGGATTGATATTGGGGTATGGGGAGAGAGCGGGGCAGTGGGATTAGTTTGGAATTGATACAAGGCCAAGGGGAGAGAGTGGGGCACTGGGATCAGTTTGGGATTGATACAGGGCTATGGGGAGAGCGGGGCAGTGGGATTTGTTTGGGATTGATAGAGGGCTATGGGGAGAGAGCGGGGCACTGGGATTAGTTTGGGATTGATACAGGACTATGGGGAGAGCGGGGCAGTGGGATTAGTTTGGGATTGATACAGGGCTCTGGGGGCAGAGCGGGGCAGTGGGATTAGTTTGGGATTGATACAGGTCTGTGGGGAGAGCGGGGCAGTGGGATTAGTTTGGGATTGATACAGGGCTGTGGGGAGAGCGGGGCAGTGGGATTAGTTTGGGATTAATACAGGGCTCTGGGGGCAGAGCGGGGCAGTGGGATTAATTTGGGGTTGATACGGGGCTTTGGGGAGAGCGGGGCAGTGGGATTAGTTTGGGGTTGATACAGGGCTATGGGGACAGAGTGGGGCAGTGGGATTAGTTTGGGACTGATTCGGCCCAAGTGGAGAGAGCGGGTCAGTGGGATTATCATAGAATTTACAGTGCAGAAGGAGAGCCATTCGGCCCATCGAGTCTGCACCGGCTCTTGGAAAGAGCACCCTACCCAAGGTCAACACCTCCACCCGATCCCCATAACCCAGTAACCCCACCCAACACTATGGGCAATTTTGGACACTAAGGGCAATTTATCATGGCCAATCTACCTAACCTGCACATCTTTGGACTGTGGGAGGAAACCGGAGCACCCGGAGGAAACCCACGCAGACATGGGGAGAATGTTCAGACTCCGCACAGATAGAGGCCCAAGCCGGAATCGAACCTGGGATACTGGAGATGTGAAGCAATTGTGTTATCCACAATGCTACCGTGCTGCCCCTTAGTTTGGGATTGATACAGGTCTATGGGGAGAGAGTGGGGCAGTGGGATTAGTTTGGGGTTGATACAGGGTTATGGGGAGAGAGTGGGGCTGTGGGATTAGTTTGAGATTGATATAGGTCTATGGGGAGAGAGCGGTGCAGTGGGATTAGTTTGGGGATTGATAAAGGGCTATGGGGAGAGAGCGGGGCAGTGGGATTTGTTTGGGATTGATACTGGGCTATGGGGAGAGAGTGAGGCAGTGGGATTAGTTGGGGATTGATACAGGGCTATGGGGAGAGAGCAGGACAGTGGGATTAATTTGGGGATTGATGCAGGGCTATGGGGATGGCGCGGGACAGTGGGATTAGTTTGGGGATTGATACAGAGCTGTGGGGAGAGAGCGGGGCAGTGGAATTAGTTTGGGATTGATACAGGGCTATGGGGAGAGAGCGGGGCACTGGGATAAGTTTGGGATTGATACAGGGCTATGGGGAGAGCGGGGCAGTGGGATTAGTTTGGGTTTGTTACAGGGCTACGGGGAGAGAGTGGTGCAATGGGATTAGTTTGGGATTGATACAGGGCTATGGGGAGAGCGGGGCAGTGGAATTAATCTGGGGTTCATACAGGGCTATGGGGAGAGAGTGGGGCAGTGGGATTAGTTTTGGACTGATTCAGTCCAAGGGGAGAGAGCGGGGCAGTGGGATTAGTTTGGGATTGATACAGGGCTCTGGGGCAGAGCGGGGCAGTGGGATTAGTCTGGGTTTCAGACAGGGCTATGGGGAGAGAGCGGGGCAGTGGGATTAGTTTGGGGTTGATACAGGGCTATGGGGAGAGAGTGGTGCAGTGGGATTAGTTTGGGGTTGATACAGGGCTCTGGGGCAGAGCGGGGCAGTGGGACTAGTTTGGGGTTCATACAGGGCTATGGGGAGAGAGTGGGGCAGTGGGATTAGTTTGGGACTGATTCGTCCCAAGTGTAGGGAGCAGGGCAGTGGGATTAGTTTGGGGTTGATACAGGGTTAGAGGGAGAGAGCGGGTCAGTGGGATTATCATAGAATTTACAGTGCAGAAGGAGAGCCATTCGGCCCATCGAGTCTGCACCGGCTCTTGGAAAGAGCACCCTACCCAAGGTCAACACCTCCACCCGATCCCCATAACCCAGTAACCCCACCCAACACTAAGGGTAATTTTGGACACTAAGGGCAATTTATCATGGCCAATCTACCTAACCTGTACATCTTTGGACTGTGGGAGGAAACCCACGCAGACACGGGGAGAACGTGCAGACTCCACACAGACAGTGACCCAAGCCGGAATCGAACCTGGGATACTGGAGCTGTGAAGCAATTGTGCTATCCACAATGCTACCGTGCTGCCCCTTAGTTTGGGATTGATACAGGTCTATGGGGAGAGAGTGGGGCAGTGCGATTAGTTTGGGGTTGAAACAGGGTTATGGGGAGGGAGTGGTGCTGTGGGATTCGTTTGAGATTGATATTGGTCTATGGGGAGAGAGCGGGGCAGTGGGATTAGTTTGGGGATTGATACAGGGCTATGGGGAGAGAGGGCGGGGCAGTGGGATTAGTTTGCGATTGATATAGGTCTATGGGGAGAGAGCGGGGCAGTGGGATTAGTTTGGGGTTTGATACAGGGCTATGGGGAGAGTGGGGCAGTGGGATTGGTTTGGGAATGATACAGGCCTATGGGGAGAGAGGGGGGCAGTGGGATTAGTTTGGGATTAATACAGGGCTATGAGCTGAGAGAGGGACAGTGGGATTAGTTTGGGGATTGATACAGGGCTATGGGGATGGCGCGGGACAGTGGGATTAGTTTGGGGATTGATACAGAACTGTGGGGAGAGAGCGGTGCAGTGGGATTTGTTTGGGGATTGATAAAGGGCTATGGGGAGAGAGCGGGGCAGTGGGATTTGTTTGGGATTGATACTGGGCTATGGTGAGGGAGCGGGGCAGTGGGATTAGTTGGGGATTGATACAGGTCTATGGGGAGAGAGTGAGGCAGTGGGATTAGTTGGGGATTGATACAGGGCTATGAGGAGAGAGCAGGACAGTGGGATTAATTTGGGGATTGATGCGGGGCTATGGGGATGGCGCGGGACAGTGGGATTAGTTTGGGGATTGATACAGAGCTGTGGGGAGAGAGTGGGGCAGTGGAATTAGTTTGGGATTGATACAGGGCTATGGGGAGAGAGCGGGGCACTGGGATAAGTTTGGGATTGATACAGGGCTATGGGGAGAGCGGGGCAGTGGGATTAGTTTGGGTTTGTTACAGGGCTACGGCGAGAGAGTGGTGCAATGGGATTAGTTTGGGATTGATACAGGGCTATGGGGAGAGCGGGGCAGTGGAATTAATCTGGGGTTCATACAGGGCTATGGGGAGAGAGTGGGGCAGTGGGATTAGTTTGGGACTGATTCGGTCCAAGGGGAGAGAGCGGGGAAGTGGGATTAGTTTGGGATTGATACAGGGCTCTGGGGCAGAGCGGGGCAGTGGGATTAGTCTGGGTTTCAGACAGGGCTATGGGGAGAGAGCGGGGCAGTGGGATTAGTTTGGGGTTGATACAGGGCTATGGGGAGAGAGTGGTGCAGTGGGATTAGTTTGGGGTTGATACAGGGCTCTGGGGCAGAGCGGGGCAGTGGGATTAGTTTGGGGTTCATACAGGGCTATGGGGAGAGAGTGGGGCAGTGGGATTAGTTTGGGACTGATTCGTCCCAAGTGTAGGGAGCGGGGCAGTGGGATTATCATAGAATTTACAGTGCAGAAGGAGAGCCATTCGGCCCATCGAGTCTGCACCGGCTCTTGGAAAGAGCACCCTACCCAAGGTCAACACCTCCACCCGATCCCCATAACCCAGTAACCCCACCCAACACTAAGGGTAATTTTGGACACTAAGGGCAATTTATCATGGCCAATCTACCTAACCTGTACATCTTTGGACTGTGGGAGGAAACCGGAGCACCCGGAGGAAACCCACGCAGACACGGGGAGGATGTGCAGACTCCGCACAGACAGAGACCCAAGCCGGAATCGAACCTGGGATACTGGAGCTGTGAAGCAATTGTGCTATCCACAATGCTACCGTGCTGCCCCTTAGTTTGGGATTGATACAGGTCTATGGGGAGAGAGTGGGGCAGTGCGATTAGTTTGGGGTTGAAACAGGGTTATGGGGAGGGAGTGGTGCTGTGGGATTCGTTTGAGATTGATATAGGTCTATGGGGAGAGAGTGGGGCAGTGCGATTAGTTTGGGGATTGATACAGGGCTATGGGGAGAGAGGGCGGGGCAGTGGGATTAGTTTGCGATTGATATAGGTCTATGGGGAGAGAGCGGGGCAGTGGGATTAGTTTGGGGTTTGATACAGGGCTATGGGGAGAGTGGGGCAGTGGGATTGGTTTGGGAATGATACAGGCCTATGGGGAGAGAGGGGGGCAGTGGGATTAGTTTGGGATTAATACAGGGCTCTGAGCTGAGAGCGGGACAGTGGGATTAGTTTGGGGATTGATACAGAACTGTGGGGAGAGAGCGGTGCAGTGGGATTAGTTTGGGGATTGATAAAGGGCTATGGAGAGAGAGCGGGGCAGTGGGATTTGTTTGGGATTGATACTGGGCTATGGTGAGGGAGCGGGGCAGTGGGATTTGTTTGGGATCGATACAGGGCTATGGGGAGAGAGCGAGGCACTGGGATTAGTTTGGGATTGATACAGGGCTATGGGGGGAGCGGGGCAGTGGGATTAGTTTGGGATTGATACAGGGCTATGGGGAGAGAGCGGGACAGTGGGATTATTTTGGGATTGATGCAGGGCTATGGGGGAGAGCGGGGCAATGGGATTAGTTTGGGATTGATACAGGGCTATGGGGAGAGGGCGGGGCTGTGGGATTAGTTTGGGACTGATGAAGGGCTATGTGGGGTGAATGGGGCTGTGGGATTAGTTTGGGGATTGATACAGGTTTGTGAGGCGAGCGGGGCAGTGGTATTAGTTTGGGATTGATGCAGGACTATGGGGAGTGAGAGGGGCAGCGGGATTAATTTGGGATTGATACAGGGCTATGGGGAGAGAGCGGGACAGTGGGATTAGTTTGGAATTAATACAAGGCCATGGGGAGAGAGTGGGGCACTGGGATCAGTTTGGGATTGATACAGGGCTATGGGGAGAGCGGGGCAGTGGGATTTGTTTGGGATTGATAGAGGGCTATGGGGAGAGAGCGGGGCACTGGGATCAGTTTGGGATTGATACAGGACTATGGGGAGAGCGGGGCAGTGGGATTAGTTTAGGATTGATACAGGGCTCTGGGGGCAGAGCGGGGCAGTGGGATTAGTTTGGGATTGATACAGGGCTATGGGGAGAGCGGGGCAGTGGGATTAGTTTGGGATTAATACAGGGCTCTGGGGGCAGAGCGGGGCAGTGGGATTAATTTGGGGTTGATACGGGGCTTTGGGGAGAGCGGGGCAGTGGGATTAGTTTGGGGTTGATACAGGGCTATGGGGACAGAGTGGGGCAGTGGGATTAGTTTGGGACTGATTCGGCCCAAGGGGAGAGAGCGGGTCAGTGGGATTATCATAGAATTTACAGTGCAGAAGGAGAGCCATTCGGCCCATCGAGTCTGCACCGGCTCTTGGAAAGAGCACCCTACCCAAGGTCAACACCTCCACCCGATCCCCAATACCCAGTAACCCCACCCAACACTATGGGCAATTTTGGACACTAAGGGCAATTTATCATGGCCAATCTACCTAACCTGCACATCTTTGGACTGTGGGAGGAAACCGGAGCACCCGGAGGAAACCCACGCAGACATGGGGAGAATGTTCAGACTCCGCACAGATAGAGACCCAAGCCGGAATCGAACCTGGGATACTGGAGCTGTGAAGCAATTGTGTTATCCACAATGCTACCGTGCTGCCCCTTAGTTTGGGATTGATACAGGTCTATGGGGAGAGAGTGGGGCAGTGGGATTAGTTTGGGGTTGATACAGGGTTATGGGGAGAGAGTGGGGCTGTGGGATTAGTTTGAGATTGATATAGGTCTATGGGGAGAGAGCGGGGCAGTGGGATTCGTTTGGGATTAATACAGGGCTATGAGCTGAGAGCGGGGCAGTGGGATTAGTTTGGGGATTGATACAGGGCTATGGGGATGGCGCGGGACAGTGGGATTAGTTTGGGGATTGATACAGAACTGTGGGGAGAGAGCGGTGCAGTGGGATTAGTTTGGGGATTGATAAAGGGCTATGGGGAGAGAGCGGGGCAGTGGGATTTGTTTGGGATTGATACTGGGCTATGGTGAGGGAGCGGGGCAGTGGGATTAGTTGGGGATTGATACAGGTCTATGGGGAGAGAGTGAGGCAGTGGGATTAGTTGGGGATTGATACAGGGCTATGGGGAGAGAGCAGGACAGTGGGATTAATTTGGGGATTGATGCGGGGCTATGGGGATGGCGCGGGACAGTGGGATTAGTTTGGGGATTGATACAGAGCTGTGGGGAGAGAGTGGGGCAGTGGAATTAGTTTGGGATTGATACAGGGCTATGGGGAGAGAGCGGGGCACTGGGATAAGTTTGGGATTGATACAGGGCTATGGGGAGAGCGGGGCAGTGGGATTAGTTTGGGTTTGTTACAGGGCTACGGCGAGAGAGTGGTGCAATGGGATTAGTTTGGGATTGATACAGGGCTATGGGGAGAGCGGGGCAGTGGAATTAATCTGGGGTTCATACAGGGCTATGGGGAGAGAGTGGGGCAGTGGGATTAGTTTGGGACTGATTCGGTCCAAGGGGAGAGAGCGGGGAAGTGGGATTAGTTTGGGATTGATACAGGGCTCTGGGGCAGAGCGGGGCAGTGGGATTAGTCTGGGTTTCAGACAGGGCTATGGGGAGAGAGCGGGGCAGTGGGATTAGTTTGGGGTTGATACAGGGCTATGGGGAGAGAGTGGTGCAGTGGGATTAGTTTGGGGTTGATACAGGGCTCTGGGGCAGAGCGGGGCAGTGGGATTAGTTTGGGGTTCATACAGGGCTATGGGGAGAGAGTGGGGCAGTGGGATTAGTTTGGGACTGATTCGTCCCAAGTGTAGGGAGCGGGGCAGTGGGATTATCATAGAATTTACAGTGCAGAAGGAGAGCCATTCGGCCCATCGAGTCTGCACCGGCTCTTGGAAAGAGCACCCTACCCAAGGTCAACACCTCCACCCGATCCCCATAACCCAGTAACCCCACCCAACACTAAGGGTAATTTTGGACACTAAGGGCAATTTATCATGGCCAATCTACCTAACCTGTACATCTTTGGACTGTGGGAGGAAACCGGAGCACCCGGAGGAAACCCACGCAGACACGGGGAGGATGTGCAGACTCCGCACAGACAGAGACCCAAGCCGGAATCGAACCTGGGATACTGGAGCTGTGAAGCAATTGTGCTATCCACAATGCTACCGTGCTGCCCCTTAGTTTGGGATTGATACAGGTCTATGGGGAGAGAGTGGGGCAGTGCGATTAGTTTGGGGTTGAAACAGGGTTATGGGGAGGGAGTGGTGCTGTGGGATTCGTTTGAGATTGATATAGGTCTATGGGGAGAGAGTGGGGCAGTGGGATTAGTTTGGGGATTGATACAGGGCTATGGGGAGAGAGGGCGGGGCAGTGGGATTAGTTTGCGATTGATATAGGTCTATGGGGAGAGAGCGGGGCAGTGGGATTAGTTTGGGGTTTGATACAGGGCTATGGGGAGAGTGGGGCAGTGGGATTGGTTTGGGAATGATACAGGCCTATGGGGAGAGAGGGGGGCAGTGGGATTAGTTTGGGATTAATACAGGGCTCTGAGCTGAGAGCGGGACAGTGGGATTAGTTTGGGGATTGATACAGAACTGTGGGGAGAGAGCGGTGCAGTGGGATTAGTTTGGGGATTGATAAAGGGCTATGGAGAGAGAGCGGGGCAGTGGGATTTGTTTGGGATTGATACTGGGCTATGGTGAGGGAGCGGGGCAGTGGGATTTGTTTGGGATCGATACAGGGCTATGGGGAGAGAGCGAGGCACTGGGATTAGTTTGGGATTGATACAGGGCTATGGGGGGAGCGGGGCAGTGGGATTAGTTTGGGATTGATACAGGGCTATGGGGAGAGAGCGGGACAGTGGGATTATTTTGGGATTGATGCAGGGCTATGGGGGAGAGCGGGGCAATGGGATTAGTTTGGGATTGATACAGGGCTATGGGGAGAGGGCGGGGCTGTGGGATTAGTTTGGGGATTGATACAGGTTTGTGAGGCGAGCGGGGCAGTGGTATTAGTTTGGGATTGATGCAGGACTATGGGGAGTGAGAGGGGCAGCGGGATTAATTTGGGATTGATACAGGGCTATGGGGAGAGAGCGGGACAGTGGGATTTGTTTGGGATTGATACAGGGCTATGGGGAGAGAGCGGGGCAGTGGGATTAGTTTGGAATTAATACAAGGCCATGGGGAGAGAGTGGGGCACTGGGATCAGTTTGGGATTGATACAGGGCTATGGGGAGAGCGGGGCAGTGGGATTTGTTTGGGATTGATAGAGGGCTATGGGGAGAGAGCGGGGCACTGGGATCAGTTTGGGATTGATACAGGACTATGGGGAGAGCGGGGCAGTGGGATTAGTTTAGGATTGATACAGGGCTCTGGGGGCAGAGCGGGGCAGTGGGATTAGTTTGGGATTGATACAGGGCTATGGGGAGAGCGGGGCAGTGGGATTAGTTTGGGATTAATACAGGGCTCTGGGGGCAGAGCGGGGCAGTGGGATTAATTTGGGGTTGATACGGGGCTTTGGGGAGAGCGGGGCAGTGGGATTAGTTTGGGGTTGATACAGGGCTATGGGGACAGAGTGGGGCAGTGGGATTAGTTTGGGACTGATTCGGCCCAAGGGGAGAGAGCGGGTCAGTGGGATTATCATAGAATTTACAGTGCAGAAGGAGAGCCATTCGGCCCATCGAGTCTGCACCGGCTCTTGGAAAGAGCACCCTACCCAAGGTCAACACCTCCACCCGATCCCCAATACCCAGTAACCCCACCCAACACTATGGGCAATTTTGGACACTAAGGGCAATTTATCATGGCCAATCTACCTAACCTGCACATCTTTGGACTGTGGGAGGAAACCGGAGCACCCGGAGGAAACCCACGCAGACATGGGGAGAATGTTCAGACTCCGCACAGATAGAGACCCAAGCCGGAATCGAACCTGGGATACTGGAGCTGTGAAGCAATTGTGTTATCCACAATGCTACCGTGCTGCCCCTTAGTTTGGGATTGATACAGGTCTATGGGGAGAGAGTGGGGCAGTGGGATTAGTTTGGGGTTGATACAGGGTTATGGGGAGAGAGTGGGGCTGTGGGATTAGTTTGAGATTGATATAGGTCTATGGGGAGAGAGCGGGGCAGTGGGATTCGTTTGGGATTAATACAGGGCTATGAGCTGAGAGCGGGGCAGTGGGATTAGTTTGGGGATTGATACAGGGCTATGGGGATGGCGCGGGACAGTGGGATTAGTTTGGGGATTGATACAGAACTGTGGGGAGAGAGCGGTGCAGTGGGATTAGTTTGGGGATTGATAAAGGGCTATGGGGAGAGAGCGGGGCAGTGGGATTTGTTTGGGATTGATACTGGGCTATGGTGAGGGAGCGGGGCAGTGGGATTAGTTGGGGATTGATACAGGGCTATGGGGAGAGAGTGAGGCAGTGGGATTAGTTGGGGATTGATACAGGGCTATGGGGAGAGAGCAGGACAGTGGGATTAATTTGGGGATTGATGCAGGGCTATGGGGATGGCGCGGGACAGTGGGATTAGTTTGGGGATTGATACAGAGCTGTGGGGAGAGAGCGGGGCAGTGGAATTAGTTTGGGATTGATACAGGGCTATGGGGAGAGAGCGGGGCACTGGGATAAGTTTGGGATTGATACAGGGCTATGGGGAGAGCGGGGCAGTGGGATTAGTTTGGGTTTGTTACAGGGCTACGGGGAGAGAGTGGTGCAATGGGATTAGTTTGGGATTGATACAGGGCTATGGGGAGAGCGGGGCAGTGGAATTAATCTGGGGTTCATACAGGGCTATGGGGAGAGAGTGGGGCAGTGGGATTAGTTTGGGACTGATTCGGTCCAAGGGGAGAGAGCGGGGAAGTGGGATTAGTTTGGGATTGATACAGGGCTCTGGGGCAGAGCGGGGCAGTGGGATTAGTCTGGGTTTCAGACAGGGCTATGGGGAGAGAGCGGGGCAGTGGGATTAGTTTGGGGTTGATACAGGGCTATGGGGAGAGAGTGGTGCAGTGGGATTAGTTTGGGGTTGATACAGGGCTCTGGGGCAGAGCGGGGCAGTGGGATTAGTTTGGGGTTCATACAGGGCTATGGGGAGAGAGTGGGGTAGTGGGATTAGTTTGGGACTGATTCGTCCCAAGTGTAGGGAGCGGGTCAGTGGGATTATCATAGAATTTACAGTGCAGAAGGAGAGCCATTCGGCCCATCGAGTCTGCACCGGCTCTTGGAAAGAGCACCCTACCCAAGGTCAACACCTCCACCCGATCCCCATAACCCAGTAACCCCACCCAACACTAAGGGTAATTTTGGACACTAAGGGCAATTTATCATGGCCAATCTACCTAACCTGTACATCTTTGGACTGTGGGAGGAAACCCACGCAGACATGGGGAGGATGTGCAGACTCCGCACAGACAGTGACCCAAGCCGGAATCGAACCTGGGATACTGGAGCTGTGAAGCAATTGTGCTATCCACAATGCTACCGTGCTGCCCCTTAGTTTGGGATTGATACAGGTCTATGGGGAGAGAGTGGGGCAGTGCGATTAGTTTGGGGTTGAAACAGGGTTATGGGGAGGGAGTGGTGCTGTGGGATTAGTTTGAGATTGATATAGGTCTATGGGGAGAGAGTGGGGCAGTGGGATTAGTTTGGGATTGATACAGGGCTATGGGGAGAGAGCGGGGCAGTGGGATTAGTTTGGGATTAATACAGGGCTATGGGGAGAGAGCGGGGCAGTGGGATTAGTTTGGGGATTGATACAGGCCTATGGGGAGAGAGGGGGGCAGTGGGATTCGTTTGGGATTAATACAGGGCTATGAGCTGAGAGCGGGACAGTGGGATTAGTTTGGGGATTGATACAGAACTGTGAGGAGAGAGCGGTGCAGTGGGATTAGTTTGGGGATTGATAAAGGGCTATGGAGAGAGAGCGGGGCAGTGGGATTAGTTTGGGATTGATACTGGGCTATGGTGAGGGAGCGGGGCAGTGGGATTTGTTTGGGATCGATACAGGGCTATGGGGAGAGAGCGAGGCCCTGGGATTAGTTTGGGATTGATACAGGGCTATGGGGGGAGCGGGGCAGTGGGATTAGTTTGGGATTGATACAGGGCTATGGGGAGAGAGCGGGACAGTGGGATTAGTTTGGGATTGATGCAGGGCTATGGGGGAGAGCGGGGCAATGGGATTAGTTTGGGATTGATACAGGGCTATGGGGAGAGAGCGGGGCTGTGGGATTAGTTTGGGATTGATACAGGGCTATGGGGAGAGAGCGGGGCTGTGGGATTAGTTTGGGATTAATACAGGGCTATGTGGGGTGAATGGGGCTGTGGGATTAGTTTGGGGATTGATACAGGGCTATGGGGAGAGAGCGGGACAGTGGGATTAGTTTGGGATTGATACAGGGCTATGGGGAGAGTGGAGCAATGGGATTAGTTTGGGATACAGGGCTATGGGGAGAGAGAGGGGCAGTGGGTTTAGTTTGGGATTAATACAGGGCTATGGGGAGAGAGTGGGGCAGTGGGATAAATTTCGGATTAATTCAGGGCTATGGGGAGAGAGAGGGGCAGCGGGATTAATTTTGGATTGATACAGCGCTATGGGGAGAGCGGTACAGTGGGATTAATTTGGGATGGATCCAGGGCTATGGGGAGAGAGCGGGGCAGTGGGATTAGTTTGGGATTGATGCAGGGCTATGCGGAGAGTGGGGCAATGGGATTAGTTTGGGGATTGATACAGGGCTATGGGGAGAGAGCGGGGCAGTGGGATTAGTTTGGGGATTGATAGAGGGCTATGGGGATGGCGTGGGACAGTGGGATTAGTTTGGGGATTGATACAGGGCTATGGGGAGAGACCGGGGCAGTGGGATTAGTTTGGGGATTGATCTCGGGCTATTGGGAGAGAGCGGGGCAGTGGGATTTGTTTGGGATTGATACAGGGCTATGGGGAGAGAGCGGGGCACTGGGATTAGTTTGGGATTGATACAGGGCTATGGGGAGAGCGGGGCAGTGGGATTAGTTTGGGATTGAAACAGGGCTATGGGGAGAGAGCGGTGCAGTGGGATTAGTTTCAGTTTGATACAGGGCTATGGGTAGAGAGCGGGGCAGTGGGATTAGTTTGGAATTGATACAGGGCTATGGGAAGAGAGCGGGGCACTGGGATCAGTTTGGGATTGATACAGGGCTTTGGGGAGAGCGGGGCAGTGGGATTAGTTTGGGGTTGATACAGGGCTATGGGGAGAGAGTGGGGCAGTGGGATTATCATAGAATTTACAGTGCAGAAGGAGAGCCATTCGGCCCATCGAGTCTGCACCGGCTCTTGGAAAGAGCACCCTACCCAAGGTCAACACCTCCACCCGATCCCCAATACCCAGTAACCCCACCCAACACTATGGGTAATTTTGGACACTAAGGGCAATTTATCATGGCCAATCTACCTAACCTGTACATCTTTGGACTGTGGGAGGAAACCGGAGCACCCGGAGGAAACCCACGCAGACATGGGGAGAATGTGCAGACTCCGCACAGATAGAGACCCAAGCCGGAATCGAACCTAGGATACTGGAGCTGTGAAGCAATTGTGTTATGCACAATGCTACCGTGCTGCCCCTTAGTTTGGGATTGACATAGGTCTATGGGGTGAGAGTGGGGCAGTGGGATTAGTTTGGGGTTGATACAGGGTTATGGGGAGAGAGTGGGGCTGTGGGATTAGTTTGAGATTGATATAGGTCTATGGGGAAAGAGTGGGGCAGTGGGATTAGTTTGGGGTTGATACAGGGTTATGGGGAGAGAGTGGGGCTGTGGGATTAGTTTGAGATTGATATAGGTCTATGGGGAGAGAGCGGGGCAGTGGGATTCGTTTGGGATTAATACAGGGCTATGAGCTGAGAGCGGGGCAGTGGGATTAGTTTGGGGATTGATACAGGGCTATGGGGATGGCGCGTGGGACAGTGGGATTAGTTTGGGGATTGATACAGAACTGTGGGGAGAGAGCGGTGCAGTGGGATTAGTTTGGGGATTGATAAAGGGCTATGGGGAGAGAGCGGGGCAGTGGGATTTGTTTGGGATTGATACTGGGCTATGGGAAGAGAGCGGGGCAGTGGGATTAGTTTGGGATTGACACAGGGCTATGGGGAGAGAGTGAGGCAGTGGGATTAGTTGGGGATTGATACAGGGCTATGGGGAGAGAGCAGGACAGGGGGATTAGTTTGGGGATTGATACAGGGCTATGGGGATGGCGCGGGACAGTGGGATTAGTTTGGGGATTGATACAGAGCTGTGGGGAGAGAGCGGGGCAGTGGAATTAGTTTGGGATGGTTACAGGGCTATGGGGAGAGAGCGGGGCAGTGCGATTTGTTTGGGATTGATACAGGGCTACGGGGAGAGAGTGGTGCAGTGGGATTAGTTTGGGATTGATACAGGGCTATGGGGAGAGCGGGGCAGTGGGATTAATTTGGGGTTCATACAGGGCTATGGGGAGAGAGCGGGGCAGTGGGATTAGTTTGGGGTTGATACAGGGCTATGGGGAGAGAGTGGTGCAGTGGGATTAGTTTGGGGTTGATACAGGGCTCTGGGGCAGAGCGGGGCAGTGGGATTAATTTGGGGTTCATACAGGGCTATGGGGAGAGAGTGGGGCAGTGGGATTAGTTTGGGACTGATTCGTCCCAAGGGTAGGGAGCGGGGCAGTGGGATTAGTTTGGGGTTGATACAGGGTTAGAGGGAGAGAGCGGGTCAGTGGGATTATCATAGAATTTACAGTGCAGAAGGAGAGCCATTCGGCCCATCGAGTCTGCACCGGCTCTTGGAAAGAGCACCCTACCCAAGGTCAACACCTCCACCCGATCCCCATAACCCAGTAACCCCACCCAACACTAAGGGTAATTTTGGACACTAAGGGCAATTTATCATGGCCAATCTACCTAACCTGTACATCTTTGGACTGTGGGAGGAAACCGGAGCACCCGGAGGAAACCCACGCAGACAAGGGGAGAATGTGCAGACTCCGCACAGATAAAGACCCAAGCCGGAATCGAACCTGGGATATTGGAGCTGTGAAGCAATTGTGCTATCCACAATGCTACCGTGCTGCCCCTTAGTTTGGGATTGATACAGGTCTATGGGGAGAGAGTGGGGCAGTGGGATTAGTTTGGGGTTGAAACAGGGTTATGGGGAGGGAGTGGTGCTGTGGGATTAGTTTGAGATTGATATAGGTCTATGGGGAGAGAGCGGGGCAGTGGGATTAGTTTGGGGTTTGATACAGGGCTATGGGGAGAGAGTGGGGCAGTGGGATTAGTTTGGGGTTGAAACAGGGTTATGGGGAGGGAGTG
Source organism: Scyliorhinus torazame (assembly GCF_047496885.1). NCBI lineage: Eukaryota > Metazoa > Chordata > Chondrichthyes > Carcharhiniformes > Scyliorhinidae > Scyliorhinus > Scyliorhinus torazame. The sequence continues at coordinate 25,766,872 of NC_092725.1, read as the reverse complement.
GTGCTGTGGGATTAGTTTGAGATTGATATAGGTCTATGGGGAGAGAGCGGGGCAGTGGGATTAGTTTGGGGTTTGATACAGGGCTATGGGGAGAGTGGGGCAGTGGGATTGGTTTGGGAATGATACAGGGCTATGGGGAGAGAGCGGGGCAGTGGGATTGGTTTGGGATTGATACAGGGCTTTGGGGAGAGAGCGGGGCAGTGGGATCAGTTTGGGATTCTTACAGGGCTATGGGGAGAGAGCGGGGCAGTGGGATTAGTTTGGGATTGATACAGGGCTATGGGGAGAGTGGGGCAGTGGGATTGGTTTCGGATTGATACAGGGCTATGGGGAGAGAGCGGGGCAGTGGGATTAGTTTGGGGATTGATACAGGACTACGGGGAGAGAGCGGGGCAGTGGGATTAGTTTGGGATTGATACAGGGCTATGGGGAGAGAGCTGGGCAGTGGGATTAGTTTGGGGATTGATACAGGACTACGGGGAGAGAGCAGGGCAGTGGGATTAGTTTGGAATTGATACAGGGCTACGGAGAGAGCGGGGCAGTGGGATGAGTTTGGGATTGATACAGGGCTATGGGGAGAGAGCGGGGCAGTGAGATTAGTATGGGGATTGATACAGGGGCTATGGGGAGAGAGCGGGGCAGTGGGATTAGTATGGGGATTGATACAGGGCTATGGGGAGAGAGGGGGGCAGTGGGATTCGTTTGGGATTAATACAGGGCTATGAGCTGAGAGCAGGACAGTGGGATTAGTTTGGGGATTGATACAGAACTGTGGGGAGAGAGCGGTGCAGTGGGATTAGTTTGGGATTGATACAGGGTTATGGGGAGAGAGTGGGGCAGTGGGATTAGTTTGGGATTGATACAGGGTTATGGGGAGAGAGTGGGGCAGTGGGATTAGTTTGGGGATTGATAAAGGGCTATGGAGAGAGAGCGGGGCAGTGGGATTTGTTTGGGATCGATACAGGGCTATGGGGAGAGGGCGAGGCACTGGGATTAGTTTGGGATTGATACAGGGCTATGGGGGGAGCGGGGCAGTGGGATTAGTTTGGGATTGGTACAGGGCTATGATGAGGGAGCGGGGCAGTGGGATTTGTTTGGGATCAATACAGGGCTATGGGGAGAGAGCGAGGCACTGGGATTAGTTTGGGATTGATACAGGGCAAGGGGGGAGCGGGGCAGTGGGATTAGTTTGGGATTGATACAGGGCTATGGGGAGAGAGCGGGACAGTGGGATTAGTTTGGGATTGATGCAGGGCTATGGGGAAGAGCGGGACAGTGGGATTAGTTTGGGATTGATACAGGGCTATGGGGAGAGAGTGGGGCAGTGGGATTAGTTTGGGACTGATGAAGGGCTATGTGGGGTGAATGGGGCTGTGGGATTAGTTTGGGGCTTGATACAGGGCTATGGGGAGTGAGAGGGGCAGCGGGATTAATTTGGGATTGATACAGGGCTATGGGGAGAGAGCGGGACAGTGGGATTAGTTTGGGATTGATACAGGGCTATGGGGAGAGTGGAGCAATGGGATTAGTTTGGGAGTGATACAGGGCTATGGGGAGAGAGCGGGGCAGTGGGTTTAGTTTGGGATTAATACAGGGCTATGGGGAGAGAGTGGGGCAGTGGGATAAATTTGGGATTGATTCAGGGCTATGGGGAGTGAGAGGGGCAGCGGGATTAATTTGGGATTGATACAGCGCTATGGGGAGAGCGGGACAGTGGGATTAATTTGGGATTGATACAGGGCTATGGGGAGAGAGCGGGGCAGTGGGATTAGTTTGGGGATTGATAGAGGGCTATGGGGATGGTGCGGGACAGTGGGATTAGTTTGGGGATTGATACAGGGCTATGGGGAGAGAGCGGGGCAGTGGGATTAATTTGGGGATTGATCTAGGGCTATTGGGAGAGAGCGGGGCAGTGGGATTTGTTTGGGATTGATACTGGGCTATGGGGAGAGAGCGGGGCAGTGGGATTAGTTTGGAATTGATACAGGGCTATGGGTAGAGAGCGGGGCAGTGGGATTAGTTTGGGATTGATACAGGGCTAGGGGAGAGAGCGGGACAGTGGGATTAGTTTGGGATTAATATAGGGCTATGGGGAGAGAGTGGGGCAGTGGGATAAATTTGGGATTGATTCAGGGCTATGGGGAGTGAGAGGGGCAGCGGGATTAATTTGGGATTGATACAGAGCTATGGGGAGAGCGGGACAGTGGGATTAATTTGGGATTGATACAGGGCTATGGGGAGAGAGCGGGGCAGTGGGATTAGTTTGGGATTGATGCAGGGCTATGGGGAGAGTGGGGCAATGGGATTAGTTTGGGGATTGATACAGGGCTATGGGGAGAGATTGGGGCAGTGGGATTTATTTTGGGGATTGATACAGGGCTATGGGGGAGGGCGGGGCAGTGGAATTAGTTTGGGATTGATATAGGTCTATGGGTCGAGAGTGGGGCAGTGGGATTAGTTTGGGACTGATACAGGGCTATGGGGAGAGAGTGGGGCAGTGGGATTAGTTTGGGTTTGATACAGGGCTATGGGGAGAGAGCGGGGCAGTGGGATTAGTTTGGGATTGATACAGGGCTATGGGGAGCGAGCGAGGCAGTTGGATTAGTTTGGGATTGACACAGGGCTATGGGTAGAGAGCGGGGCAGTGGGATTAGTTTGGAATTGATACAGGGCTATGGGGAGAGAGCGGGGCAGTGGGATTAGTTTGGGATTGATATAGGTCTATGGGTCGAGAGTGGGGCAGTGGGATTAGTTTGGGGATTGATACAGGGCTATGGGGAGAGAGCGGGGCAGTGGGATTAGTTGGGGATTGATACAGGGCTATGGGGAGAGAGCGGGGCAGTGGGATTAGTTTGGGATTGATACAGGGCTATGGGAAGAGAGTGGGGCAGTGCGATTTGTTTAGGATTGACACAGGGCTATGGGGACAGTGGGGCAATGGGATTAGTTTGGGGATTGCTACAGGGCTATGGGAAGAGAGTGGGGCAGTGGGATTGGTTTGGGATTGATGCAGGGCTATGGGGAGAGAGCGGGGCATTGCTAACCACTGCAGCATTGTGCTGCAATGAGTACAGAAGTGATTGACGAGAATGCTTCTTAGGTTGAGGGAACTTCGGTGATGGGGAGAGATTGGAGAAGTTGTGAATGTTTTCCTTTGTGGAGGTTTGGAGGAGATTTGGATCGAGGGGTTCAAAATCATGTGGGGGTCCAGGGGCAGAGTGGAGAGGGAAAGAAAGTGTTCCCATTGGCTGGACGATCGAGAACCAGAGGGGCCACAGACTGAGGACGATTGGTTAAAAGAAACGAGGGAGGCACGAGGAGGAACTTACTCACACAACGAGCGGTGAAGATCTGGAACGTGCCCCAGCGGCAGCTTAAAATCTAGGAATTCAAAAGGGAATCGGATTGTTCACTGAATAGGAAGAATGTGCAGAGTAAATGGGGAGAAGGTGGTGTGGGGAGGTGGAGAATAAAGTGGAAATGGGTGAATTGTTCCTTCGGTGAGCCAGTACAGAGACGTCGGGTGAACTCGTGTGCATCCCGTGGTTTAAACATTCTGTGATAACTGCATCGACCCACATCTTTTTCCGTCACCCTTCATGCAAATAGTACAGGTGTTGCTGAAACGGGATTTTGTCAAACTTTGCCATCTTGCACTCATCATGTCAAGTGCAAGACTACCAATGTCAGGAGAAACAACTTTATACAGCATAAAGGGGGGGGGCGGGAAGTGCTGATCGCTCTGGAAGGACAAGGTATCGCAAACACCTGAGCAACAAGTGAAGGTTGCCGTTTCACGCTGTCACCGTGCAGTGGTAATTGCCACCAAGAGGGTGCTGTCTGCCTATCACACAAATCAAGTCATGTGGCATATGAATTTCAATGCCTGTGTGATGCCAGGCATGTAGCCTGCAATTCATCAAGACTGGGGGATTGCATCAAACAGCACATCCCAGCTGCTTTTCGCAATGGGAAAGACACAGGTCGCACCCAACCAGTTCGCGCTTGTAAAACTCAAATCACAGGTGGCCAACAATAGATGTGATTCTGCGATTGGATAACTTTGGCTGAATGATCCTGTGTGCAAAGAATTATGCTGACAGCCAGTTTAAACGAGCTCGCAGTGTGGTGCATTTGCATATCCTGGAAGCTACGTATATTAATACTCAGGGCCCTGTTCTTTGCAGACAGAAAGAACATCGACACACATTGTGCCTGTTTCAGCTAAACGAAATAATTGACAGCCATTCACTGGGTCATTCCTCAGGACAATGCCTCTCCCAATCAGAATCAAGCTTCCAGATTTCAATTTTGCAGCAATACTCGGCAGTTAACTTCCAGACACCAGACACTGGTGCGTGCTCCAACGCAACACCTCGGCCAATCAAGAGTCCACTTGCCAACCAATCGGCACACTCTCACCGTGTCAAGTTGTTTCCCCTGACGTGGGCGATCTCACGATTGTCCCGATGGGCCTGGGTCGGAATTGAAGCGAATGCCACCCCTCCCCCTCAAACAGTGGATCTAACACTCCCATGCAAGCTGTCCACTGGGTTTGCCCGTTTGCCCCCCCTCACATCCCCCACTACAACTCGCGCGTCTCGCTCAGGCCATTTCAGAGGGAGAGGTTAAAGGGTCAACCACATCGCTGTGGGTCTGGTGTAGGCCAGACCGGGTAAGGATAGCAGATTCCCCTTTCCTTAAAGGGGTGTCAGTGAACCCGATGGGGGTTTCTGATGACAATCGATGATTGTTACTGAGAATTCCACATTTATTTAATAATTTGTTGAGGAAGGAGGCCTCAGAGGAATTGGCCAAGGTGATGGAGCCGCTTAGGGCAGCGATTGAGTGCATGGAACAGAGGCAGAAGACACAAGGGCTGGCAATCCAAAAGGTGCAGGAGTTGGTGAGCGAGCATGAGGATCGTTGAACTAGCCGGAAGCGGCGATGGGGACGGTGACGGAAAGCCAGAAAAAGCTGAGGGGGAAGCTGGAGGATCTCAAGAACCATTCCAGGAGACAAAATCTTTGGATCACGGGGATTCCTGAAGGCATTGAAGATGCGGAGGTCAGCAAGCATGCTGTCGAAGCTGAAGGGGGTCGTTGACCGTCCCTCTCAAGGTGGATCGAGTGCGCAGAGGAGGAGGCCGCAGGTGGGGGAGCCACCGAGGGCGATGATGATGAGGCTGCCTCATTTCCTTGACAAGAAGATCGTGAGGTGGGCGAGGCAAACCAAAAAATGCCCTTGGGTGGAGAGCGAGCTGTGGACCCATCAGGATCTGGGAGCGGAGTTTGCCAAGTGGAGGACTGGGTCCACCCCGATCAAGGTTGGGCTCGACAAGAAGGGGCTGAAGTTTGGTGTTCTGTACCGCTCATTTGTGGGTTACGCACCAGAAGTAAGAGATTTATTTTGACTCGCAGGAGGAGAAGGACTTAATGAGAGGCCATGGACTGGGCGGAGTGTGAGAATATTGAACTTTGGAGTGATGTTTTGTATAAAATTAGGGCCCGCAGGGTTGGGGGATTGGTACAGGTTACGACAGGGGGAGCGGTGAGGCTGTGTGCCTTTTGCTTTTCCTTGTACGTTTGTTATTTGGAGGGATGGGGAAAGAGGGGCAGATTGGGGGGATTAAGGGGTAGTCAGAGGCCCCAGGCGGGGGCCACCATGCCAGCTGGTTGGGCTAGTTAATGGGAGTGCCGGGGGGGGTTGCCAGGAGGAGGGAGTGGGAGATGGATTGGTTTTGTGTGTGGTTATGGGGGAGGGGTGGGATGCTGAAATGGGTGTGGTTGGTTCAGTCGGGAGGCAGCTGACATCTTGGGGTGGGCCTGAAAAAGGGGGAGACAGACTGGGGGGAGCTGGCTTATGAAGGGGTATGGCTGATCGGCTGAGAAAGGGGGCAGGGAGCCCCTCCCCCCCCCCCCCCCCGAGAAGACTGGTTACGTGGAATGTGTGAGGGTTGAACGGGCTGGCTAAAAGGTCGAGTATTTTTGTGCACTCGAGGAGTTTGAAGGCGGACGTTACGTTTCTTCCGGAGACGCACCTGAAGCTGGGAGGTCAGATGAGGCGGAGGGAGGGTTGGCTGGGGCAGGTGTTCCACTCGGGGTTGAACATGAAGAGAGTGCTGGTCAACAAGCAAGTGGCCTTCGAGGTCGACAGTATTGTAGCTGACCCTGGGGGGGGTGGAGAGCAGATATGTGCTGGTTAATTGGAAGCTGGAGAAAGTGCCGGTGGTCCTGGTGCACCTCTATGCCCCAAATAGGGACGACGTGGACTTTATGAGGTGGGGTGTTAGGGGCGACCCGGATCTGGATACGCAAGGCTGATAATGGGGGGGGGGGGGGGGGGCGATTCTAACATAGTTTTGATCTGAGGATGGGGTCGGTGGTGGAAAGGGAGTTGAGGGGGGTTCCTGGACTGTATTGGGGGGGGGCGGCGAGGACCCATGGAGGTTTGGGAGGCCGAGGGCGAAGTCGTACTTCTCGCATGTGCACGGGGTGTACTCCCGGATTGATTTTTTCACCATGGACAAGATGCAGCAGAGGCGATTCGGAGTGTTCGCCGATCGTGGTCTCTGACCACGGCGCTGCATTGGTAGATGGTTCAGGGGGAGGCCCAGCAGCTGCAGCGGAGGATGGATATGGGCATGTTGGCAGATGAGGGGGTGTGCGAGAGGGTGAGGGGCTGCCATCCGGGGGGTATGTGGAGTGCAATGATATAGGGGAGGTCACGGCCTCCACCCTGTGGGGGGCACGCAAGGCAGAGAGGAGAGAGCGAGGCTGGTGGATGAGATTTTGAGGGTGGATTGGAGGTACTCGGTGGGGCCAGAGGGGGGGTTGTTGAAAGAGAGGCTCCAGAACAGGAGGGCCTGTCGCTGTGGGCGCCGATGTGCGATGATCACAGATTTGTGCCAGCGGGGCTGGGTGCGAGGTTCCGGGGGTGGCAGCAGGTGGCGATAGAGCACCTCAGGGAGTTGTTTGTCGGGGACAAGTCTGTAGGTCTGGAAGAGTTGGAGGAAATGGACAAGTTCAGGTAAATGGGTTCAGATACCCGCAGGGGGAGGGACAGAGGTGCCGTCTTTCCCGTGGCTGCCGCGCGTCGTGTTGCAAGATAAACCGTCGTCCGAGGATGACACTGGGCAGGGGAAGAGTGTCAGACATTTGTGGAGAGTTGGAGCTGCCAATGGTGGGGGTGGGGGGGGGGGGGGTTGATTTGGCAGAATTCCTGCACTTGGAGGTGGTCACGTTCACCTCACAGGGAGAGTGGGGAGCACCGCGAGTTAAAAGTTGCTTCTCCATTTCTTCAAGGTGAATTAAGGTGTCAGCAGGGGAGGGGAAGGGGTTGGTTTTCATTGTTTTGTGCGGGGTGGGGGGGGAAGAGTTCAGGGGGTAAAAAACAAAGGAGGCTTGGATAGTTGTGGGCTTGGTAATCAGGGATGTTGTGGGCTGTGTCCTTTGTTCCTGTGGAGTTATAGGTTTCTGTTATTTCGATGCACATATGCAAAATGCCTTAAATAACAATATATTTTTAAAAATGAGGCACACTGTGTTAAAGGTGTGGCCTCGCCACTCGCCCGATGGCCCTCACACAATTACCACGCTCTCTGCTTCTTTCCCCGAATTGCTTTCGATCTGTTCCGCTGGCTTTCCAACCCGCTCGGTGCAGACTCGATGGGCTGACTGGCCCCCCTTCTGCACTGTAAATTCGATGATTAATCATCCTTGCTCAAAGTAGAACAATCCCAACTCCTTGTCTTCCATTTAAACGAATGTCCCCCCCCCCCCCCCCCCCCCCCCCCGATACCCATTGTGGTAAATCTCCGCACTCCTCTCCAGACACTTTCACATCTTTCTCTAAAGTGTGGTGTCCAGAATTGGCCGCTGTCAGCCAGCTGGAACCGTACCTCGTGTTTTATAAAGGTTCCGGAATAATTTTTTAAATTGTTTTGTACTGGACGCTTGTTTGAAAAAGCAGCAATTCCCACAGTTTAAAAAAGCTTCTCAATTCGCCCGTGATACATTCAAAGAGCCGCATTTATATATTGGCCTCCTTTAGGTGTGAAGGCTAAAGATGTGCGTGAAAACATTCCGTATAATCCCATCTGTAAATTAATTCCGGTCAAGTAGCATTTAGCCAGAGGGCGCAGAGACCTGCTGGCGTGCCAGCCTTCACCTTGACGCGGGGAACAGCTGATTGCCATGCTCCCCTGCCTCATTCCCGATGAGCAAAGAGCATTCTGGAATACAGACGTGGACCATTCAGCCCATCGAGGCTATGCTGGCCCCCTGCAGTCAGTCCCCATTCCGTGGCTCTCGCATGTAACCCTGCAACTTTATTTCCCTCAAGGTGTCCGTCCAACTTTTTCTTCAAAACCATGCAGGATCTCCGCTGCCACCCACGTTGCAGGCGGCGAGTTACAGGTCATTCTGACTCGCTGCCGAAGGAGGCTCTTGCCCACATCCCTCTGCCATGGTGCGATGGGAAGCAGGTCACACCGAGGAACAAGAGACACTCCCATTTCCTGGGCCGTAAGAGGCAGTGAAGACTCACAGCTCTGCAGCACTGATGGCACTGACCAGGCTGCCCCCCTGGACACACCGTCACTCCCTCCTGCAGTACCAGCTTGAGGCTGGCAGCTCACCTCACCCGCCACGTTGCTGAGGCGCCAGGGAGCAATCATCACACAGCTTGACAAACACATTAGCCAATAATTGCAGTCGTTCATTCTGTTCTTACTCCCACCTCTAGTCAGAAGGTAGCAGCTCAGCAACATGGGGGACTCATGTTTCATAAACCACGTCAATGCACCCATTAGGGAGCCGCACTGTCGGAGAGTCAGTACTGAGGGAGTGCCGCACTGTCGGAGGGTCAGTGCTGAGGGGAGCGCCGCACTGTTGGAGAGTCAGTACTGAGGGAGTGCCGCACTGTCAGAGGGTCAGTGCTGAGGGAGCACCGCACTGTCGGAGAGTCAGTACTGAGGGAGCACCGCACTGTCGGAGGGTCAGTACTGAGGGAGCGCCGCACTGTCGAAGGGACAGTACTGAGGGAGCATCGCACTGTCGGAGAGTCAGTACTGAGGGAGCGGCGCACTGTCGGAGGGTCAGTACTGAGGGAGCGCCGCACTGTCGAAGAGTCAGTACTGAGGGAGTGCCGCACTGTCGGAGGGTCAGTGCTGAGGGAGCGCTGCACTGTCGGAGGGTCAGTACTGAGGGAGCGCCGCACTGTCGGAGGGTCAGTACTGAGGGAGCATCGCACTGTCGGAGGGTCAGTGCTGAGGGAGCGCCGCACTGTCAGCGGGACAGTACTGAGGGAGCGCCGCACTGTCGGAGGGGTCAGTACTGAGGGAGCGCCGCACTGTCGGAGGGGACAGTACTGAGGGAGCGCCGCACTGTCGGAGGGGTCAGTACTGAGGGAGCGGCGCACTGTCAGAGAGTCAGTACTGAGGGAGCGCCGCAATGTCGAAGGGACAGTACTGAGGGAGCATCGCACTGTCGGAGGGTCAGTGCTGAGGGAGCGCTGCACTGTCGGAGGGTCAGTACTGAGAGGGAGCGCCGCACTGTCGGAGGGTCAGTACTGAGGGAGCATCGCACTGTCGGAGGGTCAGTGCTGAGGGAGCGCCGCACTGTCAGCGGGACAGTACTGAGGGAGCGCCGCACTGTCGGAGGGTCAGTACTGAGGGAGCGCCGCACTGTCGGAGGGACAGTACTGAGGGAGCGCCGCACTGTCGGAGGGTCAGTACTGAGGAAGCGGCGCACTGTCAGAGAGTCAGTACTGAGGGAGCGCCGCACTGTCGGAGGGTCAGTACTGAGGGAGCCGCACTGTCGGAGGGTCAGTGCTGAGGGAGCGCCGCACTGTCGGAGGGTCAGTACTGAGGGAGCGCCGCACTGTCGGAGGGACAGTACTGAGGGAGCCGCACTGTCGGAGGGTCAGTGCTGAGGGAGCGCCGCACTGTCGGAGAGTCAGTACTGAGGAAGTGCCGCACTGTCGGAGGGTCAGTGCTGAGGGAGCGCCGCACTGTTGGAGAGTCAGTACTGAGGGAGTGCCGCACTGTCAGAGGGTCAGTGCTGAGGGAGCACCGCACTGTCGGAGAGTCAGTACTGAGGGAGCCCCGCACTGTCGGAGGGTCAGTACTGAGGGAGCGCCGCACTGTCGAAGGGACAGTACTGAGGGAGCATCGCACTGTCGGAGAGTCAGCACTGAGGGAGCGGCGCACTGTCGGAGGGTCAGTACTGAGGGAGCGCCGCACTGTCGAAGAGTCAGTACTGAGGGAGTGCCGCACTGTCGGAGGGTCAGTGCTGAGGGAGCGCTGCACTGTCGGAGGGTCAGTACTGAGGGAGCGCCGCACTGTCGGAGGGTCAGTACTGAGGGAGCATCGCACTGTCGGAGGGTCAGTGCTGAGGGAGCGCCGCACTGTCAGCGGGACAGTACTGAGGGAGCGCCGCACTGTCAGCGGGACAGTACTGAGGGAGCGCTGCACTGTCGGAGGGTCAGTAATGAGGGAGCGGCGCACTGTCAGAGAGTCAGTACTGAGGGAGCGCCGCAATGTCGAAGGGACAGTACTGAGGGAGCATCGCACTGTCGGAGGGTCAGTGCTGAGGAGCGCTGCACTGTCGGAGGGTCAGTACTGAGGGAGCGCCGCACTGTCGGAGGGTCAGTACTGAGGGAGCATCGCACTGTCGGAGGGTCAGTGCTGAGGGAGCGCCGCACTGTCAGCGGGACAGTACTGAGGGGAGCGCCGCACTGTCGGAGGGTCAGTACTGAGGGAGCGCCGCACTGTCGGAGGGACAGTACTGAGGGAGCGCCGCACTGTCGGAGGGTCAGTACTGAGGAAGCGGCGCACTGTCAGAGAGTCAGTACTGAGGGAGCGCCGCACTGTCGGAGGGTCAGTACTGAGGGAGCCGCACTGTCGGAGGGTCAGTGCTGAGGGAGCGCCGCACTGTCGGAGGGTCAGTACTGAGGGAGCGCCGCACTGGTCGGAGGGACAGTACTGAGGGAGCCGCACTGTCGGAGGGTCAGTGCTGAGGGAGTGCCGCACTGTCGGAGAGTCAGTACTGAGGGAGTGCCGCACTGTCAGAGGGTCAGTGCTGAGGGAGCACCGCACTGTCGGAGAAGTCAGTACTGAGGGAGCCCCGCACTGGTCGGAGGGTGTCAGTACTGAGGGAGCGCCGCACTGTCGAAGGGACAGTACTGAGGGAGCATCGCACTGTCGGAGAGTCAGTACTGAGGGATTGCCGCACTGTCGGAGGGTCAGTGCTGAGGGAGCGCTGCACTGTCGGAGGGTCAGTACTGAGGGAGCGCCGCACTGTCGGAGGGTCAGTACAGAGGGAGCATCGCACTGTCGGAGGGTCAGTGCTGAGGGAGCGCCGCACTGTCAGCGGGACAGTACTGAGGGAGCGCCGCACTGTCGGAGGGTCAGCACTGGAGGGAGCGCCGCACAGTCGGAGGGACAGTACTGAGGGAGCGCCGCACTGTCGGAGGGTCAGTCCTGAGGGAGCGGC